>NC_134398.1:63198890-63274148 GCF_050003625.1 Haematobia irritans | reverse complement strand
AATGAGTGCTGCGGATAAATGTTTGTATGTTCGAGGATATGCATGGGACAACTCACACACCCTCAAAAAAAAATCGCTTCTTTAACATATGTTCCAAACATATTTTGCAGGAAGCACATATATTATTGGATACTGCCGAAACATTAATATGTTTGTTTTATGTGAACATATTATATGTTTGGAAGCATTTTGAGCCAAAAATCTTATATGCTTGGAAGAATTTTTCCCAAAGACGATTGTGCTCATTTCCTAACATACTCGTTATTTTCACTTCCTCGAAATATTTTAATTCTTGGCACCTTTTTCTGTAATACAAATAATGTTGAAGAAATTATTCACTTTTATAAATTTTTTAAATTTTACCTTTCGCCTGCACGGAGAATCGAACCGAGGACCATACAGTTTGTAAGCCAACACACTATCCACTGGGCTACGTAGCTGTTATAGTCACCAGTAGATAATTATCGTTATAAGTTACATTTATATAGCATAGTTTGCAGCGCCCACGAGCCCATGCAAACATAACATTATTTAACAGAAACATACATTTGTTTGCCACGTGGAGCAGTGGTTAGCATGTCTGCCTTGCATGCAAAGGGTCGTGGGTTCAATCCCTACTCCGACCGAACCCTTTTTTTATAATTTACACATTTATATTTATACTATATTAAATTTTTATAATGAAACTTCGAAATGTGGGTTATTATAGATTTATAGTCAGTAACAGTGCTTGATATAAACGAAATTGACTGATTTTTGGATAAAATATTATTTTTTTATTGCAAAAATAACAATTTTGTAACTGTTTTTGGTACAAAACTTTAAAATTTGGAAGGAATTCAAAACTCTAACAAAAGAAGAACGTGGAGTCGAGTATAAACATACATAAATAATTTTATAATATAAACATAAATTTATTTAGGCGTGAACAGTTTTTTACTAGCATTTAACACCATCGCTCTAAAATGCGATGGAAGTCTTTCGAAGAGAGATATGGTAGATGGACTAGAAGAGCATGACATTTACTGTTGTGTCGATATTTTCTCCTCGGACCTTGAAAATTTATGGTGGGGTCACGCAAACTTCTCAACAGGCCGTACCAATATCCGCAGCTGGTCTCCAAAGGTGAAGAGTCTCTAGTCGATAGAATAATGTAGGTAAGGGAAGTCGGCAAATTAGATCCGTAAACTTCGGGATAAGGATTGGCTCTGAAGATTGAGATAGTCGGGCTTGATTGGGAAGCAATAACATGGTTTATGTACTCGTTCTGGGTAAATAGAGGTCTCCGGATCTTGTTCCTCGGATAGTAGTTACGTAACCAATTGTGGAACTTTCTTGCTAAAATTTTTAGGGGATCATCGCAAGGTGTGTTCTCTTTAAATTATAACGACTATCAATTAACAATCAATTCAGAACTGGCACGGACTTGGGGAATCCGACTGTCTAATTAAAACAAAGCATTGTGATGGCCCTAGCGGGTGTTGACACAATGTGATTTCTGCCCAGTGCTCTGAATGTCAAAGTGAAGAAATTCAAGTAAGCGCGGGTAAACGGCGGGAGTAACTATGACTCTCTTAAGGGTAGCCAAATGCCTCGTCATCTAATTAGTGACGCGCATGAATGGATTAACGAGATTCCTACTGTCCCTATCTACTATCTAGCGAAACCACAGCCAAGGGAACGGGCTTGGAATAATTAGTGGGGAAAGAAGACCCTGTTGAGCTTGACTCTAATCTGGCAGTGTAAGGAGACATAAGAGGTGTAGAATAAGTGGGAGATATTGGTCCTCGGGCCTTTATCGACAATGAAATACCACTACTCTTATTGTTTCCTTACTTACTTGATTAAGTGGAACGTGTATCATTTCTTAGCCATTTTACGGATATATTTATATATCTTATGGTATTGGGGTTTGATGCAAGCTTCTTGATCAAAGTACTAAGAGTTTGTTATATAATTGTAAACAAATCTCGATGAGATGATGGTATTTCGGTGCTATTGTCGTATTTGAAATTTGGTATAACTCCTAATACTCAGGTATGATCCAATTCAAGGACATTGACAGGTAGGGAGTTTGACTGGGGCGGTACATCTCTCAAATAATAACGGAGGTGTCCCAAGGCCAGCTCAGTGCGGACAGAAACCACACATAGAGCAAAAGGGCAAATGCTGACTTGATCTCGGTGTTCAGTACACACAGGGACAGCAAAAGCTCGGCCTATCGATCCTTTTGGTTTAAGGAGTTTTTAACAAGAGGTGTCAGAAAAGTTACCACAGGGATAACTGGCTTGTGGCGGCCAAGCGTTCATAGCGACGTCGCTTTTTGATCCTTCGATGTCGGCTCTTCCTATCATTGTGAAGCAAAATTCACCAAGCGTTGGATTGTTCACCCATGCAAGGGAACGTGAGCTGGGTTTAGACCGTCGTGAGACAGGTTAGTTTTACCCTTCTAATGACAATATGTTGTTGCGACAGCATTCCTGCGTAGTACGAGAGGAACCGCAGGTACGGACCTATGGCACAATACTTGTTCGAGCGAACAGTGGTATGACGCTACGTCCGTTGGATTATGCCTGAACGCCTCTAAGGTCGTATCCGAGCTGGACTGCAATGATAAAAATGGGGCAATTGCATTGTATGGCTATTAAACCATTTAAAGTTTATTTCTGATAAACGACAATGGATGTGATGCCAATGTTATTTGTAACATAGCAAATGTAGGAGGATTCTATCACCTGCATGCCGCGCTAGTTACTTATAAAAACATTATTTAATACAATGACAATGCCTAGAATCAATTGTAAACGACTTTTTTAACGGGCGAGGTGTTGTAAGTGGTAGAGCAGCTGCCATACTGCGATCCACTGAAACTTATCCTCTGCTTGACGATTCGATATGAAATCGATTCGATAATAAATCTAAAACCAACAAAATGCAAAATAGCGATTTTGTTTAGAAGCTATATGCCTAGCATGTACTACTCAACAAAATCCTGTCTTTCATTTGTCGGTTTGGAAGCATGTGACAACAGCAGGCTTTTCTGATTCAAAGATTTTTTCTTTTGAAATCCAGAATAAAACTATGCTTAGTTCGCTTCCATCGATATTAAAAATGTATTCAAAATGTGTTTAGTCTTCATATTAGAGACTTGTATAAAATTTTCAAATCTTCAAGTCATTTGATTGATTTGTTGTTGAAATTGTCAAAGTGTTTTTAAGTTATATTGACTTGGTTGGAGCACTTTCTGTTGAAATATTGTATAATTGAAATATTGAAAATATTTTTTCATCACATAGGAGATTCTAAAATATTTGCTTTTCGATAAAACAGCCAAAATATTTGGATTGGGAAAAGGTATTATATCTTCATAGAGTGAGGTGGTCCACTTTAACTTTAACGATTCAATTCGAACTCGTGTGTGTACATTAAACAAACATTTCATAACTAAAATAACTAAAAAGTCATGAATATTATTATGTATTTTATTGAGAAACCATCATCTAGGATTTCTTTACACTAGATCTATTTACACTAGCCTACAAAAATGTCACCTTTTCCACTTGAACAAATTCACGTTTTTGACGTTAGCCTAAACAAAATTTTCCACTTTACGTTTTGACATTATACAAAAAAAAAAAAAAAATAATATTTTTTTGGAATTTAATTTTATAATTTTTTCAACCGTACATTTATATACGAACAAACATAGAAAGTTATGGCCTTTTATTAAGAATTTTACGAAAATATTTCATTAATATGGTATTTTTCACACACGTCCGTTGGATTATGCCTGGATTATATGGTTTCAAGACTTTTGTGGAATTTTAGTATAAGAAATTTATGGTATTTTATGGCGATTTAAACTTAATGCCCGCTTTTATATTTGAAGGTGTCCGTCTACTACTACCGGCTGGACTACTTATTAATAAGGAGGAACAAAACATTGTTTTTATGCATTTTACTGTGCAATTTTTCACTGCTTCCTCCTTATTTCATTTTACTGTCCCAACTCTAAAAAGAGTATAGTGCCCTTTCGTTATTTTTATGAAGAGCCCTGATTTCTTTACCAAGAAAAAAATTGTGCCCATAATGCCAAAATGATAAACAAAACATGTCCACACATACATAAAATGCTGCTCTCAAGGCGAAAATATATGGTGTTTGTTTTTCAAATGTCTATTCTCTTGGTTCCGAATGTTTATTCTCTTTATTCAAATTAAATAATATAGACTTACGCATATCAAATTTTTGGCCTCATCATAAAACAGTTTTCCGAAACAACATACAAGCGGTTTCACAGAAAGTGTTCTCTTTTGATTCTTTCGCTGTGTTATGTTGATATCTTTCGTCAACTCTCCCGGTTTCCATATCTATTTCTTTCTCTATACTCTCTCTCTCTCTCTCTCTGTCGCTTCCTGAATAAAATATCACAACATATATATGCTTAGTCGAAATTTGTAAATTTATATATGTTTGCATTCACACATATGATTTTTATGAAACATTCATGCCCCAAACATAATATATTCTAACATATTAACATAGATGTCCCAAACATTTAGTGTTAGTTTAGGAAAATTACATGTTTGCACTTAAATATATTGTGTTTCAAAATTGTGCCCTAAACCCATTTTGTTTATATCGGAACATATAAAAAACATATTTTTCTAACAGTGCAGTATTAAGGGAAGTCGCAAATATTAAACTCCATAAAAGTCTTATATATTCTTTACATTAAAGTAAAGATATATAAAATTTTATTTAACTAAATAGTCTTTGAATTTGGATTGAAGATCAAATTTCCTTAAAGTAAAGAAAAATAGGTACACCCTCGAAAAAAATCGCTTCTGTAACATATACCCTAAACATATTCTGCTTGGCGACCGGACATATCCCCCTACGGACATATCGCCCACAATGATTTTTGGGCGTTTTGACCTCCATTGGGGCGGTCACATTACCCAATTTTAGTTTGGGTTTTATGTTCTCACTTAATATGTTTGTTTGTATTGTTCAAACATATTATGTTTCACCTGAAGCATACACTGGTAGAAAAAAAAATTAATGAATTTTTTTTTGTATATATGTTTTTAAGGCGCCAATTGGTTAGGTTAGGTGGCAGCCCGATGTATCAGGCTCACTTAGACTATTCTATCCATTGTGATACCACATTGGTGAACTTCTCTCTTATCACTGAGTGCTGCCCGATTCCATGTTAAGCTCAATGACAAGGGACCTCCTTTCTATAGCCTAATCCGAACGGCGTTCCACATTGCAGTGATACCAGAGAAGCTTTGAAACCCTCAGAAATATCGCCAGCATTACTGAGGTGGGATAATCCACCGCTGAAAAACGTCTTGGTGTTCGGCCGAAGCAGGAATCGAACCCACGACCTTGTGTCTGCAAGGCGGGCATGCTAACCATTGCACCACGGTGACTCCCACCAATTGGTTACTTCTATTATTTTACTTGCAGAATACTCTTTAGGCCTCTCTTTCTAAACACATACATGTTTATAGGCTATTTCTAAATTAATATATGTTTGCATCCAAACATATTATATATACAAAAATTTTATGCCCCAAACATAACATGCTCTAACATATTAACATATGTCCCAAACCTGTTATGGTAGTTTATGAAAAATATATGCTTGCACCTAAAAATATTTTGTTAAAAAATTTGAGTTTCAAACATATAATTTTTACATCCAAACGTATGAAAAACAGTCTTTTTCGTCCGTGTGTATACGGCCTTAAGTTCAGCCGGGCGATTCTTAAATAACCACCACCGCATTTTGAATTTCAGGCAAATGGAATAAAAACATTCGCAGGAAATGTAATATTTTACAGTACTAACTATCATGGAAACAAATATTATATTTACTTTTGTTTCGATTAAACAAATAATGTTTTAACTAATGGCCTCTCAAAAATTAATTAAAATTTTCCTGAACAATATTGATTGTATTTTTTCCGTGTAGCTCGATGAAGCTAACTAATTAAAATTTTACCTATACGAAAAGGTTGATCACCTTTGGGCGCATGCATATGTTCGAAATCAATTTTTGAGAAATTTGTTATAATTCCCACTATACACACTGTGACACACTAGCTGACTCCGTATACAGAAATGTTTACTTCCTTGGACAAAATTTCCTTGTACATGTGAGTCTTCCCAATAATTTAGTCCTTCCAACATTTCAATGGAAATCTATGAAGCCACCATGTCGCTACTTCAACAGCATTTGAAATGAACACAAAAACCGATACAAGTATAGTTAAACATTATGTTTGGGATCATAACACTAAAGGGACAACAACCAAGTGGAAAATCTTTATCGTTAAATACACTCATCCAAAGCAAGACGTTTCCAGCATTACGCAAACAATTGCAAATACGTTATACCAGCAAATGAGGGTGATAGACGGGATTTTACCATGACACTATCGCATCATATCGTAGAAAACTATTTGGTTTGGATTTTTATTGCTCAATTGGATTTATTTATTCTGAGATAAAATGATTGAAAATGGAATATAAATGACAATATAAATTTTTAATTCAAAAAATTTGGTTTTATACTATGCAATAGTAATGCAAAACAAGAATATTCTGCCGAAAGTTCGCATGCGCCACGTCCCAGTAAAAAAAGCGTCGCCAAAAAAGTATTGGAAATGTTCATTTTTGATCCGGAAGTAGTGCAAAATTGGCGCAGAAGCGATGAATTTAACATGGGCTTGTCATAGGACGGATGTCCATCATTTCAACAGCCGTTGCACTGAATTTGCATCACTTCTTACTCTGTGATTCCAATTCAGTGTTTTGGATATGAATTAAAAAATGTTGTCATATTTTGACAAATAAATAATTTGTATAATTTTTTATGATTTTTAATGCATTCTAACGCTTGTCTGAAAAGATTGAAACTGGACTAAACAAAAACAAAATAAACAAGTAAATACGGCCGTAAGTTCGGCCAGGCCGAATCTTATTTACCCTCCACCATGGATTGCGTAGAAGCTTCTACTACAGACTGTCATCCACAATCGAATTAATTGGGTTGCGGTAACACTTGCCGATGGCAAGGTAAAAAAAACTTCGTACCACCATCTTCTCAAAAAAAGGCCGATTAAGTACGTATATAATTCAGTTTGACAAAATTTTCTGTAGAAATAAAATTTTAACAAATTTTTCTATGAAATAAAATTTTGACAAATTTTTCTATGAAATAAAATTTTAACAAAATTTTCTATATCAATAAAATTTTGACAAAATTTTCTATAGAAATAACATTTTGACAAAATTTTCTATAGAAATAAAATTTTGACAAAATTTTCTATAGAAATAAAATTTTGACAAAATTTTCTATAGAAATAAAATTTTGACCAAATTTTCCATAGAAATAAAATTTTGACAAAATTTTCTATAGAAATAAAATTTTGAAAAAAATTTCTATAGAAATAACATTTTGACAAAATTTTCTATAGAAATAACATTTTGACAAAATTTTCTATAGAAATAAAATTTTGGCAAAATTTTATTGCTACAGAAAATTTTTTCAAAATTTTATTTCCATAGAAAATTTTGTCAAAATTTTATTTTTATTTTATTATTTTCTATAGGAATAAAATTTTGACAAAATTTTCTATGGAAATAAAATTTTGATTCTATTGAAATAAAATTTTTACTAAATTTTCAAAAGATTTAAATTTTTGACAACATTCTCTATAGAATTAAAATTTTGACAACATTTTTTACAGAAATAAAGTTTTGCCAAAATTTTCTATAGAAATAAAATTTGACAAAATTTTCTATAGGAATAAAATTTCGACAAATTTTGCTAGATTATTTTTGCTCGAGTGGCAAGCATGATTATGAACCGATATGGACCAATTTTTGTGTGATTGGGGATCGGCTATATATAACTATAGACCGATATGGACCAATTTTGGCATGATTATTAGCGGCCATATATTAACACCACGTTGCAAATTTCAACCGGATCGGATGAATTTTGCTCGTCCAAGTGGCTCCGGAGTTCAAATCTTGGGATCGGTTTATATAGGGGCTATATATAATAATGGACTGATATGCACCAATGTTTGAAGGGTTCTTAGAGACTGTATACTAATATCATGTACCAAATTTCAGACGGATCGGATGGAATTTGCTTCTCTTTTAGGCTCCGCCAGCCAAATCTGGGGATTGGTTTATATGAGAGATATATATAATTATGG
Organism: Haematobia irritans; assembly: GCF_050003625.1. NCBI lineage: Eukaryota > Metazoa > Arthropoda > Insecta > Diptera > Muscidae > Haematobia > Haematobia irritans. Next base: position 63,265,908 of record NC_134398.1, on the reverse strand, counting down.
ACCGATGTGGACCAATTTTTTCATGGTTGTTAGAGACCATATACCAACACCATGTACCAAATTTCAGCAAGATCGGTTGAAATTTGCTTCTTTTTGAGGCTCCGCAAGCCAAATCGGGGGATCGGTTTATATGGGGGCTATATGTAATTATGGACCGATATGGACCAATTTCTGCATGGTTATTGGAGACCATATACTAACACCATGTACCAAATTTCAGCCGGATGGGATGAAATTTGCTTCTCTTAGAGCAATCGCAAGCCAAATTTGGGGGTCCGTTTATATGGGGGCTATACGTAAAAGTCGACCGATATGGACCAATTTTTGCATGTTGTTAGAGACCATATACTAACACCATGTACCAAATTTCAGCCGGATCGGATTAAATTTGCTTCTCTTAGAGCAATCGCAAGCAAAATTTGGGGGTCCGTTTATATGGGGGCTATACGTAAAAGTGGACCGATATGGCCCATTTGCAATACCATCCGACCTACATCAATAACAACTACTTGTGCCAAGTTTCAAGTCGATAGCTTGTTTCGTTCGGAAGTTAGCGTGATTTCAACAGACGGATGGACGGACGGACGGACATGCTCAGATCGACTCAGAATTTCACCACGACCCAGAATATATATACTTTATGGGGTCTTAGAGCAATATTTCGATGTGTTACAAACGGAATGACAAAGTTAATATACCTGCATCCTATGGTGGAGGGTATAAAAATTAATAAACAAAATTTTCCCATTAAAAATAAGAAAAAAGCGAATTATAAATAATTGAATTAGAATAACTTCCTGTGTAGTTAAAATAAAGAACATCTTTGAGAGTACATGTTTTGGAAGTGTTTTTAAAGTTGTGCCTTTGGAAGAACTTCCAAATTTGTTTGCTGGGGTCTAATGTACCATCGACCTTGGATTGCGTACAAAGTTCTACTAAAACCTTCACAATCGAATTACTTGGGTTGTGGTCATAAGCGTAGGAAGGCCTCTGGGGAGGGGGCTTAGACCCCCCAGAAAAATTTTAGCCACCCCCAGAATTTGAAAACCTATTTACGATTTTACATTTTTATAAAAATTAAACAAGTATATACTCGTACAACGCACAAAGTTCCACTAAAGACTTTCATGCACAATCGAATTACTTGGGTTGTGGTAGAAGTCTGATATTTATGAAATAAAGCTGTGATTGAACTTATGCTTTAGTTGAATAAAAAATAGTAATTGATATTAAAACTATTCTTTCATAAATTAATATCTTAATAATGCTGCAAAAAAGCGTCGCCATAAAAGAAGTGAAAATGTTTTTTTGGGGTCTGGAAGTGGTACAAAATTGGCGGAGAAGCGATGAATGTAATATGAACTTGTCATAGAACGAATGTCCACCGTTTCAACAACCGTTGCAATGAATTTGCATCACTTCTTAAGGTGTGATCCGAATTCAGTGTTTTGAATCTGAATTAAAAATTTTGTGATATTTTCCCAAATAAATAACTTTTATACTTTTTTATGATTTTTAATGCATTCTAACGCTTGTTTGAAACGTTTCCCTTGAATATTTTCAAATATTATCGATTTTTCTATAATGGATTTAGCATTTTTGTGGCAAAATTTGAATAACTTGTACCATTTTATTTATTCTTACTCTTTTTTTAAACTATTTGAAAAAAGAAAACAAAAAATTACGCATTAAAATATAAAAAAATGAAGTAAAGAAACTTCTTGTGTAGTTAAAATAGTTAACTTCTTTGTGAAGACATTTTTGGAAGTGCTTTTAAAGTTGTGCCTTTAGAACAACTCCCAATTTTTTGCTGGGAAAAGTGTGGAACTACCCTACGGAAAGTGGATCAACCACAGAACTGGTACAGGACTAGTCCCTGGTGTGTATGGACCAGTCCCAGTTCTGATCAAAACGTATGGAAGGGACCGTCCACTTTAACATGGGTTTGTCATAGACGGAGTAAACTTACATTTTAGGACGCGTCTTGGACTCATCCCAAAGGACACGTCCTGGGACAATTTAGTAGGAGCAATCCATAAACAGGTCCTCAGGAACCAGTCTCAGACAAACTCTTAGAAATCTCTTTCAATTTGGGCTCCTAATCGAACCCGAAATGAAAAAAAAAACTTTTGAAATATGTCGAACAAAAGGTTATTCTGATAATTTTATTTCACTAAATGTGAAAACTGCAACTAACTGGAGCACAGGTACCAGTTCTGTGATAGGTCCGTCAGTGGCAATTTGCACCAATTTCCCCGTAGGGTACTTTTAGTTGCTTTATTATAAATTGATTGTCGAGTTATTTTGATGTCTATTTTTTATTCAATTTTATGAAATAAAACATTAGTTGAACCTATAAGTTCAGTCTATAAAGTTTTAGCTAGGGGGGCTATAGCCCCCCCTAGGAAAATTGTCTAGCAACGCTAATGGTTGTGGTATCAGTTGCCGATGGCAAGGCATCTTAAAAATTCTTAACATTGTAATTTAGTCCATATTTATTCTATGTTAGATAAAAAAGTCAGATTAATTACCTACATAAGCATGCACAGCAGGCGTAAATCCCAAAAAAGCGGCAAAAAGTCAAATTTTCAAAATGCAAATTTATTAGATATTGAAATTACTTTAGAGCATCCTGGAATGTACAAACGGAAAGTACATTTAAAACTTGGCAACCCTGTTCATGAGCACAAAAAATTTTTACACTTTACGTGCAATAAAAGCGAGCATAAATTGAAAAATTTCGTGATTAATTTTTTTCGCAATATATGTAAGTGAATAAAGAACACTTTTAAATGTGGATTATAAGAGAAGAGATAAGTTGTTCAAAATGTTGTAAACACTTTAAGAACTATTTTTGTTTTTGAACTTGTATTTTTGGTTCAATAGTGCTGTTTATTTGTGAAAATTTAGTATATATGTATGTAAATTTTCGGGGAATAGAACTAGAGTTCTTAACGATTGTTAATGAAATCCTTTGCTTGTTATCGTTCGTGAGGAAGTAGACGCTCACGTGTTGTAAAATTTGTCTGCCCATATTTGCCCATTTTCTCCTCTGCTATTTCGAACATCTTCATTTTACGGTCATTTAAAATCATTTAACCACCTGTTTCGGGCGTCCTTTCATATAAAGTTTTAAGTAGAATAACTGAGCTATAGGGACAAAACTACTTCATTGAAAAGCCCATAAACTTGTGGAGAAATAAAACAACTTCATATCAGAGAAATGCGTCTTCTTTGCTTAGAAAAATTAACATTTTGAAGACATGAAATCTTTGGAACTATGATGATATATATATATATATATATATATATATATATATATATATATATATATATATATATATATATATATATATATATATATATATATATATATATATATATATATATATATATATATATATATATATATATATATATATATATATATATATATATATATATATATATATATATATTTTTTTTTTTTTTTTTTTTTTTTTTTCAGCCGGATCATCATAAGGCCAAAGATTTTATGTCTTCAAAATGTGAATTTTTCTAAGCAAAGTTCACAAAATAGAGTACTTATATCGGAATACTGTTAAAATTAGATTTCGGTACACCACCTGGAGTCGACTCCGGAGTCGAGGCTAATAAGAAATGCTGGGGTCGGAGTCGGAGCCGGAGTCGAGCAAAACTGACTCGACTCCACAGCCCTGATTCCAAGAACTGACAATATAAGTTTGTATTAAAATATGCCTGACGTATATAAGTATGTATGTATAATTAATTTTCAACATTGCTTATCAATGCATAAAAGAAAAAATATGTATATATTTAAAATACAATTGTTGTCAAAATATTTAAAGCCAATTAAATTTTTCATTCGAATTTCAATAGGGCATCTTTTTTGTGATTTATTTTATAACCATCTTACCAAAATGCCACAAAATATTTCTCAGCTCTACTGAAATCATGCCATTTCCTTTTTATGACATGTAGTGGTCAATGACCAGTCAACGAACTTGGCTTTCATTTCAATTTCAACAATGTTAGTAATTTTATATTTCAACACTATTGGTATTGTAGTTATGTATCTTAGTTATCTTCATTTAATTTATTACGAAATGGACGCTTTTACTGTTTAATTGAGCGATTTCATATGTTTTCCAACTTTGTATTCTATTTTTTTGCTTCTTGGTTAAGACAATATAAGAAATGGATATAACGTACCGATGCTTTAATTCAATAAAACGTTAAGTCGACAAGGTATGTTAAAAAGACGGACTTATAAAATCTTGAATTTGATAATTAAATGTCTTTATAAGGGGTCTTACTACCCTACTAACAATATATCAGTAAAAAATTATGGTTAGTTATAAACCATTTCAATCATTGCAAAAGTGTTTGTCATGAAGTGGTCATAGGTGTGTAGGCTACATTTCATCCCTGATAGTTTGGTAAAATTTTCAATAGCTGTAGTCGAAAACGGAAAAAATCGATGAAAAAAGTGGTCAGTTTTTGGCATTTATGGGATTTTGAGCACGAAGATGAAAATTTTCTGACTTAATATATTCAGCATTTTTGTTGGCCAAGTCAAAAGCTACAACTGTTCTCAAAATCGAATGTGGCGAAAAAGGTGTAGAGGCCCATAAAAAACGAACAGCAATCAATCTAGCAAAATCCAGAAATTACTTTTTTCCCCTCATCGAGTGATTTCGGCTGGGATAAGTGTTTTTTTTTTATAATTAAAAAAGTAGGATATTTCGTCACTGGACAGCAAAAACATTTGAAAATTGTTCTAATGTAACAACTTTAAAAGCACTTCAAAAATGTTCTCCCAATGATGTTCTTTATTTTAACTACAAAATAAGTTCTTTTAAATTTTTTATAACTCGCTTTTATTATGGATAATTTTAACTTATTTTATCTCAGAAAAGTTAAAAACGGAGTAAGAAGTAATAACATAAAATGGTACAAATTATTTAAATTTTGTCAAAAAGTCTAAAGTCGGGCGGGACCGACTATATTATACCCTTCACCACTATGTATACCAAAAATTTTTATATCATTTGTTTGTTGGGAGCTATATGAAAGTTTACATTTAAATATGAACCGATTGGGCAATTTTAGTAAAAATTATGAGTAATATAAATCTAGAGTCATTTTTCTTCAGCAGCACAAAAGTGAATTTATGATTTAACGGACGATACATATGTATCAGAGGTATTGGTAAATTTCACAGATTTTTATAATTTTTGTTACATTTTACAAGGCTATGGGCTAGATAACACAAAGATGGGGGTTCAATTGTCGGGTTTTTGAAAATAATTCGCCACATGGAGCGACATTTACACAAGTCGAGCCTTATCTAAATCATAACCGATTCTGTGGATATTCTGGCGATATCATCGCTGATGTTGTGCCATTTTTGTCTAAATTGGAAAATAGCACCATGCTTTATAAAATTCTGAAACCATTTGGAACAATTCGACACAGTTAGATATAATGGATTTAAATACTGTTGAAAATGGGTGTAAATTATGAAATTGTATATCATATTTCCCCCAAATCAGGCGTATGTAAATGGGAGCTATACCCAAATCTTAAATAACTTGAACCAAATGTGGCACATTGCTACAAAGTTAACTATACTGTCAGTGCAAAATTCAAGTAAATCGGAATCAAGCTTTGACCTCCGGTGGTCCTATGAATCGGGCAAAATAATCTAAATCGGGCAAAATAATCTGAACCGATTTCAACGAAGTTTGGCATACTTGACAATACCATCTATATCTAAATAAGAACTGATTTTAACCAAATATAGCATGCATAGTAAGATTGTTAGTTCTACTCCCTGTGAAAAATGTAAAGCAAATCTGCGTAAAACTCTAGCTTCTGAGGTCAAATAAATACATATCGACCGAAAGATATATATGGGACCTATATCTAAATCTGAACCGATTTGTCTGATATTTTGCAAGGTTTACGAGACTCACAAAACAATTACATAAACGAAGTTTGAAGAAGATCGATTGATAAGTACGTGATTTCCAAAATCAATAGGGATCGTCTTTCAGTCGAAAACCCCTATACCAAATTTGGGGACGATCCGACTAAAACTGCGAGTTGGACTTTGCACACACACACAGAGAAAATTTCATTAAAATTGAGCCAACGAAAATTTTTCATTGATACAACGAAACATTTTCATTAAGACAATGAAAATGTTCGTTAATACTACGAAACGTTTCGTTGACTAACAGAAAATTCGTTATAATAAAGAAAAATTTCGTTATATTAATGAATATGTTTCATTGGCTCAATTTTAATGACACATTTCATTAATATAACGAAACTTTTTCTACCAGTGCAAAAATACATCAACAGACAGACGGACACCGCTAAATCGACTCAGAATTTAATTCTAAGAAGATTGGTATACAAAAAATAGGTCTATGACTGTTCCTTCTTGGCGTTACATACAAATGCACAATCCTATTATACCTTATACCACAGCAGTGGTGAAGGGTATACAAATTAAAAATCATAAAAAATTATAAAAATTATTTATTTGGCAAATTATCACAAAGTTTTTTAATTCATATCCAAAACACTGAATTTGGATCACACCATAAGAAGTAATGGAAATTCAGTGCAACGTTGTTGAAATGGTGGACATCTGTCCTATGAGAAGTTCACGTTAAATTCATCGCTTCTGTGCCAAATTAGGACCACTTCAGGATCCAAAAAGAACAGTAATTGTTTGGCGGCGATATTTACTAAAAAACTTACACAATTCCAGAAACTAAATTTGAACTTGGCACACTAAATCTGATCCGATTTCGATGAAATTTCGCAAATTGAAGGGTTCTCTAAAAAATTGCTTTGTGTTGACTTTGAATATAATCGGTTAGTAAATAAGCGCAATACGGCCTATATGTTGAAATCGGGCGATAAGTTTGATACGATTTTTTCCAAATATAACTTTTTCATAAAAATCGGTTAATAATCACCGGAATCCTGCGAACAACAAATACAAGGACGGACACCGAGGACTAGATCGATTCAGGAGGTGATTCTGAGTTCTGAGTCGATCGGTATATTTTTTGTGGGATCTAAAATTATTATTTTCGGTAGGCACAGTTTTTGGCAGATCAAATTTATTATATCCTGACCACTATGAGGTTTAGGGTATAAAAAAGGTAGACTAAACACCTATATAAACCAATTCGCTTTTGACCGCTTTAGTCTATAAATAACTATGCCCAATTTTCGCACTGTTAGTGGAGAGCCAAATTTCAACCGGATTGGATGAAATTTGTTTCTCCATGAGGCTGCAGACGGTAAGTTTGGGGATCGGTTTACATGACACAGAATATATACTCTTTATGGTTTAGCGGATGGTATAAAAACACAAATATTGGCGAAGGAGTTGCTAAAAACAATTGACCTTCGAAATATTATATAACAAATAAAAGATTATGATTTCAATAATAGGCCCACAAATTTCGTATCTGAGTTAAATCGAGCTTTATGAAAATATCTACAAATGTCGACTTAACGTACTACGGTTATTTGAACCAATTCATATCGTTCACATGGGCTGCAGGTTTTATTATGTACATCTGTGACTATGTCCTCTATTTCCCACTCTCTGGTGTCCAAGTATATATGATGGTAAAGTTGTACAGATAGTTATGGTCTATTTACATTATTGTATCACAAAATCCTGACAATAAAACGAAAAAATGTCATAACTTTTTGACCACACAAGAGTTAAATACCAATAAAAGTTGCTTTAATTATAACAACCGTAGAAAGCTTATGACTTAAATTGCACATAAGTATTATACAGGGTTAAGAAATGTACAACAATATTATTGATTGGGGTCAGTAGACTATAAATTTATTTAGATAATGCAGTTTTTTTCAGGCTTCTTTGGCATACCTCAATTTCAATATAGGTAGTTAGGTAACTTTGGAAAATATTTATTTAATAAAAATCGGCTCAATGTGGGTCACTCCAAAATTAAGTAAACCGACCGAAGCTGATATATCATCCTCGTGAGTATGATACCATAAACTTTCCTGTAGAAAACTGTTCATAATGAATAATTTAATGACAATTTTAACTTCCATAAAGTTCAAAATATTTACTGTAATATAGTTAATTTTTCGTAACCACAACGAAAATTAACTTAGATAAAAGAAAACTATTAAAATTACAGTACATATTTTTTAGTTAACTACACGGACGAAAAAGACTGTTTTTCATATGTTTGGGTGTAAAAATTATATGTTTGAACTCAAATTTTTAAACACAATATTTTTAAGTGCAAGCATACAATGTTCATAAACTAGCATCACATGTTTGGGACATATGTGTTAATATGTTAGAACATATACTAAGAGTGATCACGTCGAGTATGTTGCGAGAACAAAACTTCATAGAGTACTCCATGTACCACGTACAGTTTCAGAAATACTCTCCATAAAATATGTTTTCGGTTTGTTATAAAGAACGGCAAACGTTAATACCAGTATGTGACATACATACATATCTACACTGTTAGAAAAATATGTTTTTCATATGTTCCCATATAAACAAAATGTGTTTCGGGCAGAATTTTTAAACACAATGTATTTAAGTGCAAACATGTAATGTTTGTAAACTAGCACTAAATGTTTGGGACACATATGTTAGTATGTTAGAATATATTATATTTGGGGCATGAATGTTTCATAAAAATAATATGTGTGAATGTAAACAAAAAAAAAAAGTGTCTCGTAAAATTAAGAAGATTTTTACAATAATTTATTACAAGAATTTTCCAGAATTTTGGTTCATTTTTCGTATCTTGAACGAAAATTAACTACTCGAAAGGAAATTTTACAAATTCTAAGTAGCAATCGTTTAGTTCATGGCCTACAAAATACGATGGAAATTTCCTTAAAAAATTTCTTAACTGGTAGTTAAAAATTCGTTTGTCATGCTATAAAACTACTTGTGAAATGTAAAGTATTTTCTAAATAATAAGTGCAATTTACTATCAGATTTTTTTGTATGAGAAAATATTTTTTTACGAAAAATGAACTTGAAAGTGGATAGCAATTTCTTACTGACTATTCCTATAGTTAATAATTGTTGGTAAAAAATTACACAATAAAATATTTTTAGTTCACATGTAATTAAACTTATAGACATTTTCGTCAAAAATGGTAGATAACATTTCATGAAAATTTTGCAAATTTTAAGTTAAACGTTTCATCGCTCATAAACTGGTGTGCCTTTACGAATATTATTCTTAGAGTAAATTGTCAGCAGATGCGATGAACTAATGCATAGTACAGAGATCTTTATCGGAATAGTGGAATGTGATTAATGTAAAGATGATGTTACTTGAGTTTTGTTGTGTATACATGAGCGTGGGGTTGTTTTTATTTTTGTTCATTTAGTGGTTTGTGTGTGTGTGTTTGTTATTCGTGGATGGTTTATTTGGCTGGATGAGGTGTTGTTTTCAATAAATGCACATGTGTTTTTGTTGTTGTAGGAATGTTTTGGCTTTGCTTGGTTTTGTTTGGCATGCTTCAGTTGTATAGTTGGCGTTGGCGTGGTCTGTTGCATCTTTTAAGTAGGTATGCAACAAGGGAATATAAAGGCATGGAATATTTTGGATTTTTGAGTCATATATTGGTGTTTGTTTATTAAACCTTTTAAATGAAAGTTATTAATATTTTATCGGTAGTTTAGAAAAAAGTTATTAAGAATATTTAGTAAAATATGTTGAAATTGAAAGTGTATTGAAATTTTCATTATTCAATGTAAAAAATTAATATTCAATTCCAGATGAATTTGGAAATTTTTTGTAATATCTCAGCGTATAGTTTATTCATAAATTGGTAAGTATTTTTTTAATATGGATTTCTTTTGAAAAGAATATTTTTTATGTATATTATTATTTGTTAATTATATTTTTTGGAAACTAGTTTAGTGTTTTTCTTTGTTGTAAAAGCGATATTTAATTTCAGAGCAACTCCAGACGGATTCAAACAAATTTAAAAAGGTAGAGAATTGGTAAGTTTTCTTTTAAAAATTGGCTTTCTTTCAACTAGAATATTTACGTTTTTATGACCTTTTTATCATCAAAATTACAGGTTTTTAATACCTTATTTTAGTATTTCTTTAATTATTTTTTTGGAAACTAATGTAATATTTTTAATGTAAAAATAAGTATTTAATTTCAGAAGAACCGCTTAAAATTTGGACAAATTTTTAGTACTCCTTTGCCTGTAATTTAATAGTGAATTGGTAAGTTTTCTTTAACTTTCTTTTAACCCTGGACAGCCATCCTTATTTTTTGTACATTAACGTCATCCTTCGTCATTTTGACTACGGCTGATTTCAAGACGATATAATTTTCATCGTGAGCGAAAAAGTGAACCAAACTTGCATTTAGTTTCTTATTCAATTTGGTTTTAAGTAGTATAAAACAAAAATTCATAAAACGGTCGAATTAGTATAACTTAAATTTACCATTTCCCAATAGACTAAAATGCATTTTAAATCGAAAATGAAATTACGTGTCGTCATTTTGATGACTGTCTAGGAATATCAAGAATATTTGGTTTTTTATGCATATTATTATTTTTTTCATTCGATTTTTTGAAAAGTTATTTAATAATTTTATTTAATATTTAATTTCAGAGTAACCCAAATAAATTTGGACAACTTTTTACACAGAAAAAAAAGTGTCTCGTAAATTTAAGAAAATTTTTACAATAATTAATTACAAGAATTTTCCAGAATTTTAGTTCATTTTTCGCATCTTCGACGAAAATTAAATACTCGGAAGGAAATTTTACAAATTCTAAGTAGCAATCGTTTAGTTCATGGCCTACAAAATACGATGGAAATTTCCTTAAAAAATTTCTTAACTGGTAGTTCAAAATTCGTTTGTCATGCTATAAAACTACTTGTGAAATGTAAAGTATTTTGTAAATAATAAGTGCAATTTACTATAAGATTTTTTTGTATGAGAAAATATTTTTTTACGAAAAATGAACTTGAAAGTGGATAGCAATTTCTTACTGACAATTCCTATAGTTAATAATTGTTGGTAAAAAATTACCCAATGAAATATTTTTAGTTCACATGTAAATTAATTTATAGACATTTTCGTCAAAAATGGTAGATAACATTTCATGAAAATTTTGCAAATTTTAAGTTAAACGTTTCATTGTTCGTAAACTGGTGTGCCTTTACGAATATTATTCTTACAGTAAATTGTCAGCAGATGCGATGAACTAATGCATAGTATAGAGATCTTTAACGGCATAGTGGAATGTGATTAATGTAAATATGATGTTACTTGAGTTTTGTTGTGTATACATGAGCGTGGGGTTGTTTTTATTTTTGTTCATTTAGTGGTTTGTGTGTGTGTGTTTGTTATTCGCGGATGGTTTATTTGGCTGGATGAGGTGTTGTTTTCAATAAAGGCACATGTGTTTTTGTTGTTGTAGGAATGTTTTGGCTTTGCTTGGTTTTGTTTGGCATGCTTCAGTTGTATAGTTGGCGTTGGCGTGGGCTGTTGCATCTTTTAAGTAGGTATGCAACAAGGGAGTATAAAGGCATGGCATATTTTGGATGTTTGAGACATATATTGGTGTTTGTTTATTAAACCTTTTAAATGAAAGTTATTAATATTTTATCGGTAGTTTAGAAAAAAGTTATTACGAATATTTAGGAAAATATGTTGAAATTGAAAGTGTATTGAAATTTTTATTATTCTATGTAAAAAATTAATATTCAATTCCAGATGAATTTGGAAAATTTTTGTTATATCTCAGCGTATAGTTTATTCATAAATTGGTAAGTATTTTTTTAATATGACTTTCTTTTAAAAAGAATATTTTTTATGTATATTATTATTTGTTAATTAATTTTTTTGGAAACCAGTTTAATGTTTTTCTTTGTTGTAAAAACAATATTTAATTTCAGAGCAACTCCAGATGAATTCGAACAAATAAAAAATAGAGAATTGGTAAGTTTTCTTTTAAAAATTGGCTTTATTTTAACTAGAATATTTACGTTTTTGTGACCTTTTTATCATCAAAATTACAGGTTTTTAATGCCTTATTTTAGTATTTCTTTAATCAAATTTTTTGGAAACCAATGTAATATTTTTAATGTAAAAACAAATATTTAATTTCAGAATAACCCCTTAAACATTTGGACAAATTTTTAGTACTCCTTTGCCTGTAATTTAATAGTGAATTGGTAAGGATTCTTTAACTTTCTTTTAGCCCTGGACAGTCATCCTTATTTTTTGTACATTAACGTCAGCCTTCGTCATTTTGACTACGGCTCATTTCAAGACGCTAAAATTTTCATCGTGAGCGAAAAAGTGAACCAAACTTGAGTTTATTTTCTTATTCAATTTGGTTTTAATTAGTATAAAACAAAAATTCATAAAACGGTCGAATTAGTATAACTTAAATTTACCATTTCCCAATAGACTAATATGCATTTTAAATCGAAAATGAAATTACATTTCGTCATTTTGACGAATGATGATGTCTAGGGTTATCAAGAATATTTGGTTTTTAATGCATATTATTATTTTTTTCATTAGATTTTTTGAAAACTTATTTAATAATTTTATTTAATATTTAATTTCAGAGTAACCCAAATAAATTTGGACAACTTTTTATATTTCCCCTCGGCGTACAATTTAATAGAGAATTGGTAAGTTTTATATTAAAACTTTGGCTTTCTTTCAACTAGAATATTAATTTTGTTATATCCTTCACATCGATAACAACACAGTTTTATGAGTTTATTTAGAATACTTCATTATTTCTCTAATTGTTTCAGGTACAAATTTTATGAGATACGTTTTCCAAAGAAAAGTTGAATTCTTTACACCATTTGATAAAATGCCCCAAATATGGTAAGTTGCAAGTTAAAATGAAGAATTAAAAATTATATTTCATAACATGGTGTTAATTTTTAACAATTTTCATTTTTGTTTCCATTCTTTCCAGCAAGATATGTGAAAAAACTACCTACGATGAATAAAAAAAGGATAAGTCAAAATGTCCAAACAGCGGGTTCAAATGAACTACTCTCTGTTCCACGTGGTCATAATTTTTATTCACAAAAAACATTGTATTAAGAACTTTAATCATAACTTTTTATAATAAAGTACTTTTGCTTAAAGAAAGTTTAATTTTAATGTATGAAAATTTTCATAATAGTAAAACGGTTTGTTGTTCCTTTAATTATTTAATTTCTCTGTACTGTAGAATGATTGATTTAAAAATAGTTTAGTCGTCGACATTTTAAAGAGACTGTTAACCAATTTTTATTATCGGCTTTCCCACAAAATAAGCAAGTAAACCAAAATAATACTGACTTTTTAACTTGGTAGGGGTATATAAATCTTATGGTGTTGTATAAATGAACTAAACTACAATGTTATAGATGAACTAAAATTTAAGAAAATTATAAACTAGACAAGTTGAAAAAAATCTTAAGGGCTAAATCATGGTCAATATTACTACAGTTTAGTTCAGTTTGCAATGGAAAAGGGTTCACTGTTTTTTCAGTGTATATAAATTTACAAATTTCGAGTAAACATATATATGTTGAGATATTTTATACAGAGAGCGACAGAGAGAGAGTATAGAGAAAGATACCGAGATGGAAACCGGGAGGGTTGACGAAAGATATCAACATAACACAGCGAGAGAATGAAAAGAGAGCAATTTCTGTGAAACCGCTTGTATGTTGTTTCGAAAAACTGTTTTATGATAAGGCCAAAAATTATATATATGCTTAAGTCTAAATAGTATTTAATTTGAATATTAGAATCAGTATTCGGAGCAAAGAGAATAGACATTCGGAACCAAGAGAATAGACATTTGAAAAAAAAACAAGTAAGGAAAGTCTAAAGTCGGGCGGGGTCGACTATATTATACCCTGCACCACTTTGTCGATGTAAATTTTCGATACCATATCACATCCGTCAAATGTGTTGGGGCTATATATAAAGGTTTCTCCCAAATACATACATTTAAATATCACCCGATCTGCTCAGAATTGGATAGACTTCTACAAAATCTATAGACTCAAAATTTAAGTCGGCTAATGCACTAGGGTGCAACACAATGTTATTTTATTTATGTTTATTTATGATTTATCGCTCGATATATAACAGGTTAGCTGATAAGTCCCCGGTCTGACACATCGATGGCGTCGCTGGTATTAAATGCACACAGAAAAAAAAGTGTCTCGTAAATTTAAGAATATTTTTACAACAATTTATTACAAGAATTTTCCAGAATTTTAGTTCATTTTTCGTATCTTTAACGAAAATTAACTACTCGAAAGGAAATTTTACAAATTTTAAGTAGCAATCGTTCAGTTCATAGCCTACAAAATACGATGGAAATTTCCTTAAAAATTTTCTTAACTGGTAGTTAAAAATTCTTTCGTCATACTGTAAAATATAAAATACTATAAAATATACTTATGAAATATAAAATACTTTCTAAATAATAAGTGTAATTTACTATAAAGAGTTTTTGTATGAGAAAATATTTTTTTTACGAAAATTGAACTTGAAAGCGGATAGCTATTTCTTACTGGCAATTCCTATAGTTAATAATAGTTGGTACAACATTTCTCAATGAAATATTTTTAGTTCACATCTAATTAAATTTATAGACATTTTCGTCAAAAATGGGTAGATATCATTTCATGAAGTTTTTGCTAATTTTAAGTTAAACGTTTCATCGTTCTTATACTGATATGCATTTAAGAGTATTGTTTTTAGAGTAAATTGTGGACATATGCGATGAACTAATGCGTAGTACAGAGATCTTTCTCGTCAAAGTGGAATATGTTTAATGTAAAGATGATGTTACCTGAAATTTTTTTGAGAGTGAGAGCATGCAATGCAATAATGAGAAATGGTAGCGAGTGATGGGGATGTTGTGTATATCTGAGCGTGGGGTTGTTTTTATTTTTGTTCTTTCAGTGGCTTGTGTGTGTGTGTTTATTATTCGCGAATGGTTTATTTGTCTGGATGAGATGTTGTTTTCAATGAAGGAACATGTGTTTTTGTTGTTGTAGAAATGTTTTGGTTTTGCTTGGTTTTATTTGGCATGCTTCAGTTGTATAGTTGGCGTTGGCGTGGGCTGTTGCACCTTTGTAGCAAGTATGTAACAAGGGAATATAAATGTATGGAATATTTTGGTTTTTTGAGACATATATTGGTGTTTGTTTATTAAAACTTTTAAATGAAGGTTACTAATATTTTAGCGATGAGGTGTACAATGGCGAAGTGATGATCGGTAGCTTAGAAGAAAGTTATTAAGAATGTTCAATATTTAGAAAAAAATGCTGAAATGGAAAGTATATTGAAATTGTTTTATCTAATTTAATTTTTATTATTAAATGTAAAAAATAAATATTAAATTTCAGAGTAACTCCAGATGAATTTGGAAAATTGTTTGTTACACCTCAGCGTAGAGTTTAATCATAAATAGGTAAGTGTTCTTTTTTCATTGTGGTTTTCTTTTAAAAAATAATATTCTTTATGTATATTATTATTTGCTAATTATTATTATTATTATTTTTTAACCAGTTTTATGTTTTTCTTTGTTGTAAAAAATATTTAATTTAAGATCACCTCCAGATGGATTCGGGCAAATTTTTATATTTCTCCTCAGCGTATAATTTAATAGAGAAGTGGTAAGTTTTCTTTTAAAAATTGGCTTTCTTTTCACTAGAATATTTACGTTTTTATGACCTTTTTATTATCAAAAATTCATGTTTTTAATACCTTATTTTAATATTACTTTAATCAAATATTTGTGGAAACCAATTTAATATTTTTAATGTAAAAAACAAATATTTAATTTCAGAATAACAATTTGGAAACATTTTTATGAATTGGTAAGCTTTCTTAAACATTCTTTTAACCAGAATATTTACTTTTTTATGCATATTATTTCTTTAATTAGATTTTTGGAAACTGTAAAAAATAGATATTTAATTTCAGAGTAACCCCAAATGAATTTCGATAACTTTTTAACCTCAGCGTACATCGATAACGACACAATTTTATGAGTTAATATATTACTTAATTCATTATTTCTCTAATTGTTTCAGGTACAAACTTTATGAGGTACGTTTATCTAAGAAAAGTTGAATTTCTTACACCATTTATTAAAATGCCCCCAAATATGGTAAGTTACAAGCTAATTTAAAGAGCTAAAAAACTATATTTTATTACATGTTAATTTTTAACAATTTTCATTATTCCTTCCATTTTTTTCAGCAAGATATGTGAAAAATATACTTACGATGAATAAAAAACTATGGAAAAGTCAAAATGTCCAAAAAGCGAGTTAAAATAAACTACTTTCTTGTTCCACGTGGTCATAATCTTTATTCACAAAAACATTGTATTAAGAACTTTCATCATAAGTTTTTATAATAAAGTACTTTTGCTTAAAGAAAGTTTAATTTTATTGCATGCAAATTTTCTTAATAGTAAAACGGTTTGTTGTTCCTTTAATTATTTAATTTCTCTGTACTGTGGAATGATTGATTTAAAAATAGTTTAGTCGTCGACATTTTAAAAATACTGTTACCCAATTTTTATTATAGGGTTTCCCAAAAAATAAGCAAGTAAACCAAAATAATACTGACTTTTTACCTTGGTAGGGGTATATAAATCTTATGGTGTTGTAAAAATGAACTAAAATACAATGTTATAGATGAACTAAAATTTAAGAGAATTATAAACTAGACAAGTTGAAAAAAATCTTAAGGGCTAAATCATGGTCAATATTACTACAGTTTAGTTCATTTTGCAATGGAAAAGGGTTCACTGTTTTTTCAGTGCATATTATTTTTATATAGTACCAACCTTCAAAAGATTCTTGTCAAAATTTTACGTCTATAAGTCAATTAGTTTGTGAGATAGAGCGTCTTTTGTGAAGCAACTTTTGTTATTTTGAAAAAAAAAGGAAAAAAAGGAATTTCGTGTTTTGATAAAATACTGTTTTCTGAAGGGAAAAAATACGGTGGAAGCAAAAACTTGGCTTGATAATGAGTTTCCGGACTCTGCCCCAGGGAAATCAACAATAATTGATTGGTATGCAAAATTCAAGCGTGGTGAAATGAGCACGGAGGACTGTGAACGCAGTGGACGCCCGAATGAGGTGGTTACCGACGAAAACATCAAAAAAATCCACAAAATGATTTTGAATGACCGTAAAATGAAGTTGATCGAGATAGTAGAGGCCTTAAAGATATCAAAGGAACGTGTTGGTCATATCATTCATCAATATTTGGATATGCGGAAGCTCTGTGCAAAATGGGTGCCGCGCGAGCACACATTTGTTTGCTGTAATACACCCGAGTTTTTCCGTCGATATGTGACAATGGATTAAACATGGCTCCATCACTACACTCCTGAGTCCAATCGACAGTCGGCTGATGGGACAGCGACCGGTGAACCGTATCCGAAGTGTGGAAAGACTCAAAAGTCCGCTGGCAAAGTAATGGCCTCTGTTTTTTGGGATGCGCATGGAATAATTTTTATCGATTATCTTGAGAAGGGAAAACCCACTAACAGTGACTATTATATGGCGTTATTGGAGCGTTTGAAGGTCGAAATCGCGGCAAAACGTCCCCATATGAAGAAGAAAAGAGTGTTGTTAATTGAGAACGATGGCAAAAAATCATGAATTGGACTTCGAATTGCTTACCCACCCACCGTCTTCTTCAGATCTGGCCCCCAGCGACCTTTTCTTGTTCTCAGACCTCAAAAGGATGCTCGCAGGGAAAAAATTTGGCTGCAATGAAGAGGCGATCGCCGAAACTGAGGCCTATTTTGAGGCAAAACCGAAGGAGTACTACCAAAATGGTATCAAAAAAATTTGTTTTTCTTTGTTAGATCGGGGACTTATCAGCCGACCTGTTATATGTCCCAAATATGTTATGCTAGTTTATGAACATTATATGATTGCACTTCAAAATATTGTGTTAAAAAATTTAAGTTCCAAACATATAATTTTTACACCCAAACATATGAAAAACAGTCTTTTTCGTCCGTGTAGGTACAATTTTTGTATGTAAAAAAATTTTTGTAGTAAAAATTGAAATTACCGATTCAAATGATGGTTAGCTACAACATATTCCCCTTTTTATTATAAGTTGGAGTATTTTCCCCACATTGAAAATTTTAGATAAAGTAGAATAAAAAATATTTAATATAATTCTTGACGGGTGTATATGATTTTTTATAGATTCCTCGTAAATTGGGAATAAATTGTACATTATTCTTTACATTAGAATTAGAAATTAAGTGAGAGATCATTGCATCGTGTGAGGGGTTTGAAGACACATTTTGTGTATATATCGTTTGATTGTTTGTGTTTGTTATTGAGTCTTTTATATAAATATCTTTTGATATTTCCTTTATTGTATATAATAAGCCAATAAGTTGTGTGTATATAATAATAATTTTTGAAATAAAGTACCAGGGGTTATAGAAAATTGACTTGTATTGTACGTAACATTTCCTAGTTGTATACAGGCTTGCCGTACCTTTGATACCTTAATTTATCTACTTTTTTGAAAATTATACTGACAAACAGTTCGTTTGAAACCAATTTCTTAATATAGGTTTCCCGAAAAAAATTTAATAGGAATATTTTGAACCCACAGCATTGTTATAATGAACTAAAATACGATGCAACACATGATATATTTAGCACCGAATCAAGGTCATTCTTTCTATGGGTTAGCTCATTTTTCGTAAACAATAGTTCATTTTTTTCGGTGTGATAAATTATTCAAATTTTCTATCATGAGCGAACTTTGAATACAATTTTATTGGACTTACGAACGGATATACCTCATTATCGTTCAGTTAGGCAGGTTTTACAAATATTAAAGATTGTCTACATTTCAGGCTAAACTCATAGTAGTGCTTCGGCCCGGATGCACTCATTGTCATTTTCACTTTAGATCATCTTCCACTTTTTTGTTAACCAAACGTAGACTTTCTGTGACAACAAAAACTGACTTCGACTGAATTGGTTTTCTGATTCGATTAATATCATATCAAATGTAGTGCGGAATATTGTAGTCGATGTTTATATCTCATCCAATTGTTCTGTGTTCAATTCAAATGATGGTGAATGCGTGTACTATTCACTCCCAGTACTGGTTTCTATACAAAATATGTAAAGTGACAAAAGGGAACAAAATTGAAACTTCCGTGATATTAATTTCAACGGAAATTGACATTGTTTGCTCAACACAAAAAGCGGAATTTGCAAAAGTATTTGTCATTTTTAGTTCGATAGACAATAATACAAGGACATGCATTTGTACCCTGCTACCAAGTTCTATGCTTGTTATTGTAGTGCTTCCTCTGATTCTGATTCTATTTTTGTTTTGTGTGTGTTTTTTTCGGAAGAACTTTTCCAATAACATTTTTCGGGCGCCAATCGTAAGTGGGTGTGTAAGGTCATAGCATCTACTGCTGTCTCTACATACATACCAGCAAATATCCATACCCTTAAGTTTTTCAGTGTATATAGTTATTCTGTACTACCATGGAGCTGGAGGAGGAGGAGCCCGTATTTATATTGAATACCAATATGCCGTGTGTGTATCGAAACAATTGTAAGTATCACCAACAATCACATACAATTTCCTATTATAAAAATACCGATACTAATGTTTGCGCCAAGCAAACAACAAAAGAACGAAACAACCAAGCTCAGCATCATAGGTCGCAATGGTTCGAATCACCAGCAGCCGTAACAGCAGCTGCATAAAGGAAATGTTGGTTGTTACCCACATAGAGACATGTAATGGCATACATGACTTGACATTCACATGCACGCCATATCACTGGGCTTCATCCTTTTAACTATGGACCAGGCCTCCGGATCGTTCTATGTGCTGCATAAAACTTTATTTGGTTGTCATACAAGCAAAGTATACAACAGGAACCGAAACAACGGAACAAATTCAAGCGAGAGTTATGTCATGTGAATAAAACTATCATTAATGTTTGCTCTAAGGTTATAGCCAGGGAATGATAGGGTTACCGTGCTGCTAGGATTCCTACATGCTAAGACCAAATTACAAGTTACACGGTGTGAACATAATTCGAACTTCTTTATATTTGTATACCATTAACGCTGGTGCAATAGTTAACATGTCCGTCTTTCCTATATAGGTTTATCCCAGTTTGGACAAATACCAAAAACATCCTCTAATATTTCTGCTGCACCTATTTCTGATAACCTCCTCCAGGTAGATACACATGGTGTGGGACTTTTATTTAAGCAATTGACTACAAGTAAGGCTGCCGTTTTATCACAATGGACTTAATAGTCTAAGTGAGCCTGAATCTTAATCGGGCAGCCATTTTCACCTAAGGCTGCCGTCAGCAATTAGACTTGAGTGATAAAAAACCTATTTATACCCTCCACCATAGGATGGGAGGTAAAATTTATCCGATCCGGTTGAAATATGGTACATTGTGCTAGTATATGGCCGCTAACAACCATGCCAAAATTGGTCCATATCGATCTATAGCTATATATAGCCCGCAGATAAACCGAACCCCAATCACACAAAAATTGGTCCACATCGGTTCATAATTGAATATAGCCCCCATATAAAATGAGCCCCATATTTCCAATCTGGCTCACTAATTACCGCGCAAAAGTTCATATTGGTTCGTATTTATTTGTAGATTTCTCTATATATACCTGTCAATAACTGAGTTATATACGTATTTAATCTGTTTTTATACCCTCCATCATAGGATGGGGGTATATTAACTTTGTCATTCCGTTTGTAACACATCGAAATATTGCTCTAAGACCTCATAAAGTATATATATTCTGGGTCGTGGTGAAATTCCGAGTCGATCTAAGCATGTCCGTCCGTCCGTCTGTTGAAATCACGCTAACTTCCGAACGAAACAAGCTATCGACTTGAAACTTAACACAAGTAGTTGCTATCGATGTAGGTCGGATGGCATTGAAAATGGGCCATATCGGTCCACTTTTACGTATAGTCCCCATATAAAGGGACCCTCAGATTTGGCTTGCGGAGCCTCAAAGAGAAGAAAATTTCATCCGATCCGGCTGAAATTTGGTACATGATGTTGGTATATGGTCTCTAACAACCAAGCAAAAATTGGTCCATATCGGTCCTTAATTACATATATCCCCTATATAAACCGATCCCCAGATTTGGCTTGTGGAGCCTCTAAGAGAAGCATATTTCATCCGATCCGGCTGAAATTTGGTACATGGTGTTGGTATATGGTCTCTAACAATCATGCAAAAATTGGTCCACATCGGTCCATAATTATATATAGCCCCCATATAAACCGATCCCCCGATTTGGCTTGCGGAGCCTCAAAGAGAAGAAAATTTCATCAAATCAGGTTGTAATTTGGAACATGGTGTTAGTATATGATCTTTAACGACCGTGCTAGAATTGGTCCATATCGGTCCATAATTATATATAGCCCCCATATAAAACATTCTCCAGATTTGACCTCCGGATTTGGAGGATCTTGGAGGAGCAAAATTCATCCGATCCGGTTCAAATTAGGAATATGGTCGCTAACAACCATACCAAAATTTGTCCAATCACACAAAAATTGGTTCATATCGGTTCATAATCATGGTTGCCACTCGAGCCAAAAATAATCTACCAAGATTTTATTTCTATACAAAATTTTGTCAAAAGTTTATTTCTATAGAAAATTTTGTTAAAATTTTATTTCTGTAGAAATTTTTGTCAAAATTTTATTTCTATAGAAAATTTCGTCAAAATTTTTATTTGTATAGAAAATTTTGTGAAAAATTTATTTCTACACGGATGAAAAAGACTGTTTTTCATATGTTTGGCTATAAACATTATATGTTTGGAACACAAAGTTTTAAACACAATATTTTTGAGTGCAAGCATATAATGTTCATAAACTAGCATAACATGTTTGGGACATATATGTTAATATGTTAGAACATATTATGTTTGGGACATAAAATGTTTGTAAATATAATATGCTTGGATGCAAACATATATTAATTTAGAAATAGCCTATAAACATATATGTGTTTAGTAGCTTGGAGCGCTATTTAACAGGGAGCGATATTGAATTAAGTTGGTGGTTGTTGCTTGTTATTACAAAATTAACATTTTATTTTTTCTTGGGCAATTGATCAGCTACTTCTTTGATCCTTACAAACTGTGTGGTCCGCTGTTCGAATCCCCGTCCGGCAAAAGGTAAAATTAAAACAAAAAAAATCATAAAATTGAATAATTTCTTCTACAATGTTTGTATTACAGAAAAAGGTGCTAAGAACTAAAAAATCTCGTGGAAGTGAGAAAGATGTGGCGGAATATACAATTAGGCAGAAACAAAATTTTGAGCATTCAGGTCGAAAACCTATGTTGTTAGCACCTATATTACCTGTTTATTTTCATAATTCATTATGATTGTAAATATATAAATAAATAAAATTTTGAGCACAATATTGTTTGGGAGAATTTTTTTTAAGCATATAATATTTTTGGGTGCAAAATGCTTCCAAACATATTATATGTTCACATAATAACATATTGTTTCTTGGAAGACAACATTATTGAATTTGGATGCAAAAATACAAAATGTTTGGAACTTAGACTACCCAAACATATATTGTTTAGACCAATATGCTTTCAAACATATTATATATTGGAAGACATCAAACATATAAATGTTTGGGCAATACCCAAAAATGTATATGCTTGAAGCAAAATATGTTTGGGTGTATATGTTACAGAAGCGATTTTTTGTGAGGGTGTATAGAAAATTTTGTTAAAATTTTATTTCTGTAGAAAATTTTGTCAAAATTTTATGTCTACTTTGTCAAACTGAATTATATACATATTGTATCGATCTTTTTTGATTTAATATATACCACGTATAGACTTACATACAATTTAGAAGATGGTGTTAGGAGGTTTTAAAATACCTTGCCATCGGCAAGCGTTACCGCAACTTAAGTAATTCGATTGTGGATGGCAGTGTTTAGATGTAGTTTCTACGCAATCCATGATGGAGGGTACATAAGCTTCGGCCTGGCCGAACTTACGGCCGTATATACTTGTTTTTTTTTTTTTTTTTGTCTAATAGAAACCACGCATAGACTAACTTACAATTTAGAAGACGATGTTAAGGAGTTTTAAGCTACCTCGCCATCGGTAAGTTTTACACAACCCAATTTTCGATTGTGGATGGCATTCTTTAGTAGAAGTTTCTACGCAATCCATGGTGGAGGGTACACAAGATTCGGCCTAGCCGAACTTACGGCCGTATATACTTGTTTTTAAAGTCGGGTTTTTAAAATCCGCAAATTACGCAAAAAAATCGACGACAACATACAAGTGTGCAAAATTTCTCGAAATCAGTTCTGATTCAGATATAGCTCCCATATATATGTAATGACCGATATTTCCAAATCTTTCCATAAAAGTCTTCGAAATCGGTTCAGATTTATATATAGCTCCCATATATATGTAACGTCCGATTTGGCGAAATTTTGACATAATATCCTTATTTATAGACTTACTCAAAATAAAAACAAAAATTGAGCTCTAGGCGATAGGCATTACAGATGAAGTTTGGATTAGCCCAGCGCGGAGTATATTCGTGACAAGTTCGCTCGCGATTACGATTTCAATGTTGGTTGTTTTGTAGAAATGAGGATCCGCACGTAGAGAAGGATTAAGATCGCCACAACCATATTCCAAGACCAAAATGTTACTTTTTCAGGGAAAACATGTAGCATGTTTGTCGAAACCATGTTCTTTTCTCGGAAATTATGTATCTGATTTGGCATGCATGTTATGTTTGGCGAGAAAAGAATATTTTTACAACAAAAATGCTACATGGTCGCTATGAAAAAGTAACATGGTGCTCTTGAAATATATTTGAGGTGATATTCCTTCTCTACGTGCGCCAAGTCCGTCAGGTGTCCATAAATCGGTTGTAATCTTTCTTCCGTTTTGGGTGTAGGAAGAGCAATATTGAATGTAGATTTTACTACTCCATATATGGATCTTCGCGTTTGAGTCATGATATGACTACAAACTTATATTAACATTTTCGTGAGTGGTTCTTAAACGAGACACCAGAGACTGGAGGATAATAGTTTGCAGTCCAGCAGAATTGAGCATCAATCTTGTTTTGTGAGGTCCGTGTGGAGTCAAAACTTTTGCGAGAGCGGTGTAGAGGAAAACATGTCTTTTGGGTTTTTTTGCGCAATTTCTCATGCACCAGTGATTTCGAACTCCTTTTGGATAAGGAGAGTGAGGAAGATTGACGACGAGAGGAATACGATCGACTGGTGGCAGTTTCACTTTTTGATGCGGATGATTGACATCTTCTGTGGACTACTTCAATTCTTTTTTAGGTGCTCGTATGCTGGCCTTTGTGGTTATCGATGTGCAACATCCCAGCAAAAAACTTTGGAAGTTCTTCTCAAGGCACAATTTAAAAGAACTTCCAAAAATGTTCTCCCAAAGATGTTCTTTATTTTAACTGCACAGGAAGTTAATTTGAGTCAATTTTTTATAACCCGATTTTTTCATTCGGGAAATTGATTTTTATTTGTTTCAAATTGGTTAAAAACGTATTAAGAATTAATAAAATGTTATATAATTTTAAATTTAGCCGAAAAAAATTAAATCCTTTCTAGACAAATTGGGAATTTTTGAAAATATTTGATGACAAACGTTCCATACATGCGTTATAATGCATTAAAAATCATAAAAAAATTTAAAAATTATTTATTTGTCAAAATATCACAAAAATCCTTAATTCACATGCAAAACACTAAATTCACCTCACACCTTAAAAAGTGATGCAAATTCAGTGTAGCGGTTGTTGAAATGATGGACATCCGTCCTATGACAAGCCCATGTCAAATTCATCGCTTCTGCGTCAATTTGGCACCACTTCCAAATCCTAAAAGAACATTTTCACTACTTTTTTGGCGACGCTTTTTTTACTGGGATAGTGTGATGGTTGTAGTTGTAAACGAGGCAAGTCTTGCGGGACCTACACCAATCACGGGTATGTGGCGAACATAAACACTTGCAGCAAAAACCTTTCTGCGTTACGACGCTGGTTAACACCTATTTTATGAAACTTCATGCAATCTTTCAAAGAATATCTTTGTTGGCAAAGACAGCACTTGGGTTATGAATGGAATTAGTGGAAACAAGTTTCAGCGGTCGGAATAAAGCAGAGCTTTACTAGGGGTAGCTACACCCTCACAAAAAATCGCTTCTGTAACATATACTCCCAAACATAGTTTGCTTCAAGCATATACATTTTTGGGTATTGCCCAAACATTTATATGTTTGATCTCTTCCAATATATAATATGTTTGAAAGCATATTGGTCTAAACAATATATGTTTGGGTAGTCTAAGTTCCGAACATTTTGTATTTTTGCATCCAAATTCAATAATGTTGTCTTCCAAAAAACAATATTGTTACGTTTTTATATTTAGGCGTTTTTAATTACCCGACTATTAAAACACAGTTCTTTTAAATAACGACAATCTACAATTTATTTACTATGACTTCACACTTTACAATTCGTTCACACTGAAGTTATTCGTTTGACGCTTTAATTAAGACTCACTCGTTAGCAGCATGCGAGCGCTTTTATATATGACGGTGTGGCAATACGAGAACATTCTGGTAGCACTACAATATTCTGGCAACGCCGGAACATTCTTAGACAATGCTAGAAGGATCTACGACCATTAAGTTGCTCATCTGGTGGCTGCCAAACACATACACACTCACATAGATATATGCTCGCATTACTACAACAACAACAATAATGACAATAGACAATGAGATGAAATGAGAATGCAAAATAACAAAGCAAAGGGGTTGCTATTCTATGAGAGAGTAAGAACTAACATTTCGATAAGCAAACAAAAGAACATAAAAGAAATTCAGGAAAATACTAGAAAATGAATAGATGATTCCAACAAGTGATAGCGAAATTTTATCGTTACAATTTGAATTTTTAAATTAACGGAAACTAATTTAAATAAACTTATATCTATAATTATCAAATTCGTAACACTGCCTCCCGCTTAAGCCTGTTCGTCCCGAACAGGCACAGAACCTGTTCCGTAAGGAGCCAATCGTTCCAGATGTACAACTTTCATCTTTGATCTAGGGCTGTCGTCCTTCTGAATCCGGTATACAACATCATTGATCTTCTTGATGACTTTGTATGGGCCTTCCCACTGTGTTTGCAGTTTAGGACACAATCCTTTCTTTCGTTGCGGGTTAAATAGCAGAACCAATTATTCTTCTTGGAAGCCCTCAGTATTTACAGCACGATCGTATCTCGCCTTCATTCTGTTGCTGACCATTTTTATTTTGTTGCGCACTGATTCGTGAACTTCACCGAAAGTGTTTGGGATGTCGTTTCTGTTTTCTTCCATGGCGAGCTCATTAGGTTTAGCGCCGAATATCAGATCTCCAGGCAACTTCAACTCAGTTCCGAATAGAACATTGGCCGGTGTTCGAGAGGTGGAATCATGAATGGCAGATCTATACGACAGCAAAAACTTTGGTATATGCTCGTCCCAGTCCCTCTGGCCTTTGTCCACTACTTTTCGAAGATGTTCCTCCAGAGTGCGATTAAACCTTTCTACCATGCCATCGGATTGTGGATGTAATGGTGTAGTCCTCGTTTTCTTGATACCAAGAGATTCACACATCTCTTTGAATATGGCCGATTCAAAATTTCTTTCCTGGTCTGAGTGAATCTCGGACGGCACACCGTAGCGACATATCCAGTTTTTGTTGACCACATCCACAATCGTTTTTGCCTCTTGGTTTGGAATTGCATACACCTCCGGTCATTTGCTGAAGTAATCCATGACCACAAGGACATAACGGTTTCCAGAATCACTTACTGGGAAAGGGCCTGCCACGTCCATTGCTATTCTTTCAAACGGGGCTCCAGGTCTATATTCTTGCATAGGACCTCGACTTTTCCTTGTTGGACCTTTCGCCTTCATGCACTTCTCGCAATTGGCTACCCATTCAGCAATTGATTTCTGGCATCCAACCCAGTAGAATCGTTGCTTCACTTTCTCGGCGGTTTTGGTTATTCCCAGATGACCTCCACTGGGACCATTGTGGAACTCCGCCAAAACGTCTCTTATTTTGGAATCTGGAACGATGATCAAATTTCGGCTGCTCTTGCCATCTTCGCTTTCCCATTTACGTTGCAGGGATCCATTGACTAGAACTAAACTATCCCATTGAGCCCAGTATGATTTCATAAGTGGACTTTCGGCTGCGATGTCTTTCTTACTGGGCTTCTCGTTCTCTTCCTTTGCCGAAATAATTTTGTTCAAAATGGGATCTTTACGCTGTTCTGTTGGCCAGTCCACTCCAGATTCGATGTGTAACAGCCGAATATCAACAATCTCCTCCTTATGTTCAGCTTTCGAGCAGTGCTTGCATTCTATACTGCAAGGTCGACGTGACAAAGCGTCAGCGTTACCGTGTTTTCCACCTTTTCTATGCTCGATACTGAAATCATAGCTTTGGAGCCTCTCGATCCAACGTGCCAGTTGAGCTTCCGGATTCTTGAATTGAAGCAACCATCGTAGAGCTGAGTGATCAGTCCTGAGCAAGAAGTGTTGTCCATACAAATATTTATGATAATGTTTTACACTCTCTATGATAACAAGCAGCTCTCGTCTCGTTACACAGTAGTTCTTTTCAGGCTTGGACAACGTTCGGCTGAAATATCCGATGACCCTCTCCTTGCCGTCTATCTGTTGAGATAGCACACCTCCAATACCATGCGCGCTAACATCTGTATCCAAAACAAATTTTTCGCCCGGAATAGGATACGCTAGAACAGGAGCTGAACATAAAAGTTCTTTTAAATGTTGGAATGAATCCTCCTGTTCGTTGCTCCACTGGAACTTCTGACCTTTTTGCGTCAATTTATGGAGACTAGCGGCGATGCTGGCGAAGTTTGGGACGAATCGTCGGTAATATGTACATAACCCAAGGAAACTTCTTAATTCGTGGAGATTTCGAGGTCGTGGCCAATCTCTGACAGCTTGGATTTTGTCTTCATCGGTGGATATGCCCTCTGCAGTCACATGATGACCCAGGTATTTAACTTCCCGCTGGAAAAGGGAGCATTTCTTTGCGTTAAGGCGTAGACCAGCGGCTGACAATTGCTGGATAACGTCTTTCAAGTTCTTCAGGTGCTCGTCAAATGTTTTGCCCATCACTATGATGTCGTCCAAGTATATCAAGCACGACTTCCAGTGCAACCCCTTCAGTACCCGCTCCATCAATCTTTCGAAGGTAGCCGGAGCGTTGCAGAGCCCGAACGGCATTACATTGAATTGCCAGAGACCGACATTAACGCCAAAAGCCGTCTTTTCCTTGTCTTTCTCGGCGATCTCCACTTGCCAATATCCACTCTGCAAATCAAGCGTAGAAAACCATGTTGTTCCGGCTAGTGTGTCCAACGTGTCATCAATGCGTGGAAGCGGATAACTGTCCTTTTTGGTGACATCATTCAGTTTTCTGTAGTCCACGCAGAATCGGGTACTTCCATCTTTCTTTTTGACCAGCACAACTGGGGAACACCAAGGACTTGATGATGGCTCGATCACTCCACTCTCCGCCATTTCCTTTATGAGCTTTTGAACTTCGTCTCTTTTTGCCAGGGGAACACTTCGTGGTGCCTGTTTTATAGGCCTTTCTTCTGCGGTTTTAATTTCATGTTTCACTACAGATGTTCTTCCTTGATTTCCCTTTTCAGAAGCAAAAGCAGAGGCGTTTTTCCACAACAACTGCTTGGCTTTATTTCTCTCTGACGGCGATAGATGACGTGTCCAAGCCTCGAAATACCCTTCTAGATGTTTTCTCACTGTTCCATATGTCTTTGATGAGTTGCCTTCCAAATTGACTATTGCCTCGGCTGGTGTACATTTTCCAATGTCAGAAAATTTTACAATTTGCTCATGATTGTCAGACAAGTTCAAGACACGAACTGGTATTAGTCTCTCTTCGTTCGTTGTTACCAGGGCATTTGCTATCAAGATGTTGTTGTTTTTGTTTTCTGCTGGTTCAACAACCCACAATTGGCCGACTTCACAATCTCCATTCATAGAAACCCATATAATTGCTTCAGCATTCGGTGGTATAGACTCTGACTGGCTCGTTGTCAAACGTCTGACAGGTGTATTCTCACTATAGCCCACGTTTACCGTTATTTCGGCATCGCACCATGTCATTACACGACGCTTCATATCCAGATTGAGATCAAAAGCAATCATGAAATCCGCTCCAATTATAACTTCGTCTACTATATCGGCCACAATGAAATCATAAGTAACGGATTTGTTAGCAATAGTTAATTTTACGGCGACCTTTCCATATACGGTTGCGGGTTCTCCTGTAGCCGTTCGTAGCTTGACTCCAATCAGTGGTGTAACTTTTCCTTTTACTAAATCAGATCTAATGATAGACTTTGATGCACCAGTATCCAACGTCAAAGTACGCTTGTCGCCATTAATAACACCCGCAATAGTTAAATTGTTATTTTTCTGTTGAACTATTGCTATGGAGATGGTGGGGCCATCGTCTGTGGGAGCCAGCTCTTGCCCCGCTGAACTAGCTCGATTTAGTTTAAAGGTGACTCACTTGACTGAGGGGTCACCTTCTTATGGCTATTGTTTAATGGAGATGGTGATGTGGATCTTGACCGTTTGCGTCGTGCTTTGCATTCTCGAGCTAGATGTCCCGGCTTATCATAGTTATAGCATTTGATTCGGGATTTAGTTGCATCCTGTTTTAATTCTTGCATTACCTGCTTCATTGCTTCTTTCATCGATTCAATGATAGATTTCGATTCTTCGCACTCGGTCTCTACTCTGCGTACTTTGTGAATTTGAGGCCGTGCTAGCAATCTCGCAGTTTCTTGCGCAAGTGCAAATGTTACTGTTTCTGCGAATGTAGCCTTTTGTGACGCATATGTTGCACATTTTATGTCTGGGTCTCGAATGCCATTCACAAAGGTCTCAATTTTGATGCGGTCCACAAGTGGGTGACTCTCTCCTGGGTATGTCAGTAGCACCAACCGCTCAACTTCTGTTGCAAAGTCTTGTAGTCTCGTTTGATTTCTGGACTCTACCTCTTAATTCCATTCTAAAGATGTCTTGCTTATGTTATTTCTGGAAGAAGTTGGGATACTTTGTATTACATCGGCAGCATTACCCTTCAATGCCAACAGAAGTTCAATTGCTCTGTCGTTGTCATTCCAAATGTTGCTGGATGCCACCGTCTCAAATTGGAATTTGATAACATCAAATGAAGATGAGCCATCAAAAACAGGAGTTTTGATTTTTGAGCCCTCGATGACGCGCACTTGACCACCTTTAATTTCCAGTTCTGACATTTTTTCTCAAGGTGTAGAAATTTTTCATCGTGAACCACAAATTTCTTATCCAATTCCACAATTTGACTTTCAATGTGGTCTACACGTTTCTCCATACCTTCCGAAATTTGTTGTAATTTTTCATTAAGAATTCTAGAATTTTCGTCAAATTTCTCCACCAAAAGAAGAGAATTTTCTTCCATCATTTTTCTAGAATTTTCTTGCATTTTTAGAGAATTTGCTTCCAGTTTTCTAGAATTCTCTTCCGTCATTTTGCTCAAAACATTGAGCATTGAGGTGTAATCCACAACACTTGAAGCCACTGATGGATTTTCTACACTGCTGGTATTGACGAGTATTGATTCGTCAATGTCCTCCTTATAATCAAACTCATGCGTCGCAATGTCCATATTACGCCGTTCAAACTCTTCTAGTAGACGCTTTTGAAGCTGGGCCTTATTGCCTGTTGTCGGCAGCTCCAGTTTGCTCAATTCCTTTTTTAAGTCTTCCACACGAAGCTCATTAAACTTCATTGTAGATTTTTTTCGTTACTTCACTTCCGACACCAATTGTTACGTTTTTTTTTATTTAGGCGTTTTTAATTACCCGACTATTAAAACACAGTTCTTTTAAATAACGACAATCTACAATTTATTTACTATGACTTCACACTTTACAATTCGTTCACACTGAAGTTATTCGTTTGACGCTTTAATTAAGACTCACTCGTTAGCAGCATGCGAGCGCTTTTATATATGACGGTGTGGCAATACGAGAACATTCTGGTAGCACTACAATATTCTGGCAACGCCGGAACATTCTTAGACAATGCTAGAAGGATCTACGACCATTAAGTTGCTCATCTGGTGGCTGCCAAACACATACACACTCACATAGATATATGCTCGCATTACTACAACAACAACAATAATGACAATAGACAATGAGATGAAATGAGAATGCAAAATAACAAAGCAAAGGGATTGCTATTCTATGAGAGAGTAAGAACTAACATTTCGATAAGCAAACAAAAGAACATAAAAGAAATTCAGGAAAATACTAGAAAATGAATAGATGATTCCAACAAGTGATAGCGAAATTTTATCGTTACAATTTGAATTTTTAAATTAACGGAAACTAATTTAAATAAACTTATATCTATAATTATCAAATTCGTAACAATATGTTATTATGTGAACATATAATATGTTTGGAAGCATTTTGCACCCAAAAATATTATATGCTTAAAAAAAAATTCTCCCAAACAATATTGTGCTCAAAATTTTATTTATTTATTTATATATTTACAATCATAATGAATTATGAAAATAAACAGGTAATATAGGTGCTAACAACATAGGTTTTCGACCTGAATGCTCAAAATTTTGTTTCTGCCTAATTGTATATTCCCCCACATCTTTCTCACTTCCACGAGATTTTTTAGTTCTTAGCACCTTTTTCTGTAATACAAACATTGTAGAAGAAATTATTCAATTTTTTTTATTTTAATTTTACCTTTTGCCGGACGGGGATTCGAACAGCGGATCACACAGTTTGTAAGGATCAAAGAAGTAGCTGATCAATTGCCCAAGGAAAAATAAAATGTTAATTTTGTAATACAAGCAACAACCACCAACTTAATTCAATATCGCTCCCTGTTAAATAGCGCTCCAAGCTACTAAACACATATATGTTTATAGGCTATTTCTAAATTAATATATGTTTGCATCCAAGCATATTATATTTACAAACATTTTATGCCCCAAACATAATATGTTCTAACATATTAACATATATGTCCCAAACATGTTATGCTAGTTTATGAACATTATATGCTTGCACTCAAAAATATTGTGTTTAAAAATTTGTGTTCCAAACATATAATGTTTATAGCCAAACATATGAAAAACAGTCTTTTTCAACCGTGTAGGAAGTGATAAAGATGTGACATTGTTTTTTTGAGTTAATCTTTATGAAATTGTCTTCACATCCTCGAAAAGAATAAACGTTTATTACAAAAGTCTGTACTTTTCTCCCAAATAAACTTCCCTACAGCGAAAAGCAAATGAGAACCGATCTTTGTTTTGTCTACTATTTCGTTTGGGAGGAAAGAATTATTCCTTTGCGTTTAAATTCAATTAAATGACCTAGGGGTTAAACCGTTCATTGTGAAGTTGTAAGATGGGAGTAAATTGTGTAACCTTCTCTGCTGTCATGAATGCCATAATCTCAAGTTCGATCCACTTAGAATCAACAATAAAACATTATAGCTAGCAAAATGGAAAAAATCTAAGTGAACCCTCTCAAAAGGGACAGATGTTTTATTCTATGATACCAGAGTGTGCGGCTTATTGTTCATCGTACTGTAGCAAACTTCACACGACTTGACAAAATTCTCTACATCTTTGTCAATATTCCTCCACCAAACGTATGATCGTGCCAACTTTTTCATTCGGACAATACCAATGTGTCCATCGTGGAGTAATTTCAACGTTTTAAAAAGAAGAATTCTAAAGCCATAGAAAATGCAGCCACTCTCATATGACAAAGCTTCCTTCACCTTAAAATAAGATTTCATTTCCTCGCGTAACTTATAATCGCTCGTCGGCCATCCATCCATTATGAAACCTCTCAACTCTCTGAGAACTTTACTCTTATTTACATATTCGAAGCTCAAATCTGATATGGTAGTGAAATAATTAATTGAGATTTCTTCCTCTTCTTCCTCATCTCTCTCGCCCTGTTCCAATGGTAATCGCGACAACCCATCCGCATTGTCGTTCGCTTTACCCCTTTTATATTTTATTTCGCAATCATAACCAGAAATTATTAGTTGCCATCTATGCAAACGGGCCGAAGCTACCGCAGACGAGCACTTGTTTGGATCGAAGAGACTCTGCAACGGCTTATGGTCAGTGTAAATCACAAATTTATTACCATATAAATATTTATTAAACTTCTTAAGAGCAAATATAATTTTCAATCCCTCTTTATGTATGTGCGCATAATTTCTCTCCGCTCTATTCAATACTCTTGACACAAAATAAACCGATTTTCTTGTCCCTTATCTACGATAGATAGCACCGCCCCCACCCCGTATGGGCTAGCGTCACATGCAACCACAATATCTTTAGATGGATCAAAATGATGTAAAATGGTTCTATCACTTAGCCATTGCTTACTTTCATCAAAAAGTCTCTTATACTCTTCTGTCCATACGAATTCCTTGTCTTTTCTAAAAAGCTCATAAAAAGGTGCCAGCCTCATAGACATATTTGGAATATATTTTCCATAGAAGTTAATCAAACCCAAATATGCTTGTAATTCCTTTAGGTTTCGCGGGTACGGCGCCTCTACTAATGCCTTTGTCTTATCCGGGCTTGGAGAAATACCTTCTGAAGATATTGCATGCCCTAAAAATTCTATTGAATCTTCAAAAAATTTGCATTTTTCCAAATTAACTTTCACATTATTCTCTTGAAATTTTCGCAAAACACTTTCTAATCTCTCTCTACATTGTTGAATATCATTTCCAAACACGAGCACATCATCCAAATAACAAACCACGCCTTCTAAACCCACTAACATTTTATCCATAATATTCTGAAAAATTGAAGGGGAGGACGACAATCCAAACGGTAAACGAAGAAAACGAAACAAGCCTTTGTGCGTATTTATGGTCAAGTATTCTCTTGAAGACTCATTTATCGAAACTTGTTGATACGCTCCCGTCATGTCGAGAGCACAAAACTTACTCGCACCTGTCAATTCAGCCAGGCAGTCAGAAATTTGAGGAAGGGGGTAGTGCTCTCTTTGTATGCACCTATTAAGTGTGCCCTTAAAATCAACACATAGCCTAACGGTGTCTTTTTTAGGAACTATAACAATTGGACTAGCCCATGCACTATGTACCACAGGTTCAATTATCTTCTCTCTACACATTCGTTCTAGTTCCTGTTCCACTGCATCTCGTAACTTGTATGGCACTGAGTAAGCGCGTTTGAATATCGGCCCAGTACCTTCTTTAATATGAACATCAGCTTTAAATTTCTCTATTGGCTCTTGCAAGTTAGACGAAAATACGTTTGGGTATTTCTTAATTAAAGTTTCCGTCATAAAATTTGCATTTATAGCATTACTTACAAAATTAGTTC
The DNA here is from genome assembly GCF_050003625.1 of Haematobia irritans. Taxonomy (NCBI): domain Eukaryota; kingdom Metazoa; phylum Arthropoda; class Insecta; order Diptera; family Muscidae; genus Haematobia; species Haematobia irritans. The sequence goes on along the minus strand of NC_134398.1, from coordinate 63,231,218 downwards.
TGAAAAAATGTCTCCAACCATCAAACAACTTGTCTAGCCAGTCTCTGCCCAGCAACCCATTTCTTGACTTACATCATCTTACTACAATTAAGGGTAATTGCATTTCCTTTACATCAACTTCTGTTTGTCCTAATACCGATATTAAGTTGCCACCAAACGACCTTAGTTCCACGTCACATTTTCGAATTGATATATTAGGTAACAATTCTTGTAAATACGTTTCTGGCACCACTGTTACTGCCGCTCCTGTATCAACTTCAAATTTCATGATCACATTATTTACATTCAGTTGAACCGTGCATGATATATTTTTGCCAATGATGGAATTAATGGTCACTTTGTTGTAGTTATCTCTACGTTTCTTCCAGCATTTCGAAGCAATGTGACCTTTCCGCGAGCAATAAAAGCAAACAAAATTTTTTACTCTGCATTGATTTTCCATATGTTGACGGCCGCATTGATCGCAATTTTGTTGTCTCTCTTGTCTGTCCTTCGCTGAAAAATATTTACCGTTTTTGTTCACCTCGCTACCACGTTCACTAATATATTTTACATTTTCTGACATAAATTCTCTCTGCATAGAGATCACATGTTTTTGAGTTAGTGAATCAGCGGTTGCTAAATTAGTGACCTTATCCCATGTTAATAGCGGTTCCTCTAACAATTTTGTTCTTAAAGACGAGCTGTTTACTCCGCACACTAGGCGATCTCTCAATGCCTCTTTTAAGAACGATTTGAAATTACAAGTTGCCGCTAACGCTTTTAATTCCACTATGTAGGAATAAAACTTGTAACGCTCCGCGATTTCATTGGCTTTTGGTGCAAAATGGTCTGTCAAAATTTTTAACAATTTGGAAATAGACTTGTCTTTGGGCTTAAGAGGCACTGTCAGCGACGCCAAAATCTCATAAGTTTCAGCTCCAATTAATGTGACAAATAGCGGAACCTGCTTATTTTCGTTTACATCATTTACCACAAAAAACTGCTCAACTCGTGCCACCCAGGAATTAAAATTTTCACCTGGTAGGTAAGGTTCAATATTATCAATCAGACCCATGCTGTTCTTTCTTCTTTTTTATTGTTTTTTACCGTTGATTTTTAATCTCAATTTTATTCCTCGTCGCCAATGTTAAGTCGTAAATGAAACGCTCTCGATCAGGCTTGAAACACAACTGACTTTATTATCCACATTTGCTTAACCTATGGTCTAAGTAAAAGGGAATGACAGTTCTAAATAGAGAGAGTGGTAATTATAGAGGGTTCTAAAGAGAATGACATTTGTTTATGCTTCTCATATACATAACAATTGCAAGGCTTGAATTTGACTAATATTTCCTCGTGACGAGTATGCTGCAGTCTTGTGTGATAATTAAGCTCTATTTCGGAAGGATACAAATGTAAGCAATAGCAACATTGTTGAATTCCATTCTTAAGTATTGGTGGGTATAAATTGACAGTGTTATCGATTATATTAATAGCATCACTAATATTTTTGTTTTTGGATTCGATAAGTTTACATACACGCACAGAAAAAACATGTTTGGACATGGTTGCCGCATCCATTTAATGATTATCTTGAACATGTAATTGTCGCGAAAACCATGTATTTTGTCTTTGTAAAAATTATTTTCGAGCGGAGCAAAATGTATTTGGCAATAAGCATTTAAATGGTTCTCAAATTCCGCAAACATGTTCTATTATTTAAATGATAGAATTTGAGACCATTCATTCAATTTTTTGACTTTTTTGCAGGGAAAAAAGTATTTTTATTGGTTACGTATAGACATGTCTAGAACCATTACATCGCCATTAAGACCATGAAGACAAAAAAAGTTTTGACGAATATCATAACATTTTAGATCGTGACCATTGTCCTTTGATTCAAACAAAATTCTTTTCATCAATATAATAACATTTTAGATGAGGACAATATTATTATTCTTAGCACCATGTTCATTGAGCCAACATGGTTGCAGGTGAAAATGTTACATGGTCGCCGCAAAAATAGCTCCTATCATATTATTTTGCTCTTCGAATATGATTGTGACAATCATGTTTCTTCCCTGCGTGTAAATATTTAAGCCAAAGAGGCATTGGGCATATTTCCGCTTTTTCTAAAGCAGGTAGATTTTTATCATTATCTTTTGATTCAGACACTAATTGTTGGTCACTGTTTTCTTTTGTGTTCTAAACTGCATTTTACATATGGTTCGAGGACTTCATTGCCATCCTCATTATCGTCTCCGATGATATACTTACGTCATTGTTTTCACCATATTCAATGAGCATTTTTCCATATGAAAAATCGAAAGATTTCTATACAAATATATTTTTGAATATTTAGTACATTGAGAGTATACATTGGACATATGCTTTTGTAAGACATGTTTGTTTGGTAGAAGAAATCGGACAGTAGCTACATTTATAAGATTGTATGTAATGTAATTTGCTTAATGGGTGCTCTAAATTTAACTATTTTCTTAAGAGGTTTTGTGGCTTTGGAAGTGGATTCATTTTTGCGTTTACGTTTATTTGACTTTTCTGTTGTCCTTGCTTGAGGATTAGATTTTGCTTTTTCGCTTTTAACTGATTCCTTGGGTTTCTTAACAATAGCAGAAAACTTCTTGGGTATTAAAGATTTTTAAAAGTTAAAACTATCCTGTCTCACGAAGGTCTAGACCCAGCTGATGTTCCCTTGCATGGGTGAACAAACCTACGCTTCGTGAATTTTGCTTCACAATGATAGGAAAGCCGACGTCGAAGGATCAAAAAGCGACGACGCTTTGCCACCACAAGCCAGTTACCCTGTGGTAACTTTTCTGACACCTATTGTTAAAAACTCCTTAAATCAAAAGAATAGATAGGCCGAGATTTTGCTGTCCCTGTGTGCACTGAACACCGAGATCAAGCCTGCATTTGCCTTTTACTCTATGTGTGATTTCTGTCCGCACTGAGCTTTCCTTGGGACACCTCCGTTATTATTTATAGGGACAGTATGATTCTTGTTAATCCACTCATTCGCGTCACTAATTAGGATTAGATTTTGCTTTTTCGCTTTTAACTGATTCCTTGGATTTCTTAACAATAGCAGAAAACTTCTTGGGTATTAAAGATTTTTAAAAGTTAAAACTATCCTTTCTCACGACGGTCTAGACCCAGCTGATGTTCCCTTGCATGGGTGAACAATCCAACGCTTCGTGAATTTTGCTTCACAATGATAGGAAAGCTGACGTCGAAGGATCAAAAAGCGACGACGCTTTGCCACCACAAGCCAGTTACCCTGTGGTAACTTTTCTGACACCTATTGTTAAAAACTCCTTAAATCAAAAGAATCGATAGGCCGAGATTTTGCTGTCCCTGTGTGCACTGAACACCGAGATAAAGCCTGCATTTGCCTTTTACTCTATGTGTGATTTCTGTCCGCACTGAGCTGTCCTTGGGACACCTCCGTTATTATTTATAGGGACAGTATGATTCTTGTTAATCCACTCATTCGCGTCACTAATTAGATGACGAGTCATTTGGTTACTCAAAATGTATTTTTATTTACTTAAAATCCTATACAAAGGTATTCCATTTGCTTAAAACTAAAGTATTTGAAATTATTATATAAGACTTAATAAAATAAGGATGGGTTCCTAAAAAATTACGATTTTCCAACTATATTTAATATTAATTAAACCTAGTTAACTTATATTAATAACTTATATTATAACAGTAAGTTATATATAACAACAAATGTCAAATAATATAATGTATTAACACAACAATTCGTCTCATGAGGTCGCCTCCCAAGCGCACCTCAAAAACTTGGCTTGCGCAACCATCCCCGGCACCTACAATGAACGGCAGCACATCAACACTCATGCCAGGAAAACTTCGTTTAGCTTTCGAATGAATAATGGCGCCGCTTCGCCTCGTGGTGGTTGGTCAATGGCCCCTCTCCTTCCCAATGTACTCCGACATCAGACACGATTACCTGGGACCCTTTTACAAAAATCATGTCTGGCGTTCGAAGTCCCTCATCGCTGTATATGTGGACCACCCACCCTTTCCGACTTGCTGCGTGCGTCATGGGACACGCCTGCAGCATGTGACACACCGTCTCCTGCCGCCTACATCCCTCCGCTCTGCACCTCCTCTGGTTAGCCGGTTTTGAAGGTATAGCCATGGTAAGAGTTTAAAACGCAGCTGCACGGCGCGTACATAATCTTCTCCCGACCAGAATGGCGGAGGGTCATGCACCCAGATGCTACACGCCTTATTATTCCGGACTTGAGAGATGAGTCATACCTACTCTCGCCGTTTACCCGCGCTTACTTGAATTTCTTCACTTTGATATTCAAAGCATTGGGCAAAAATCACATAGTGTCAACGCCCGCTGAGGCCATCACAATGCTCTGTTTTAATTAGACAGCCGTCCGTGCTAGTTCTGAATTGATTGTTAATTGATAGTCGTTATAATTTAAAGATAACAAACCTTGCGATAATGTCTTAAAAATTTTAGCAAGAAATTTCCACAATTAGTTACGTAACTACTATCCGAGGAATAAGATCCGGAGACCTCTATTTACCACGAGTACATAAAACCATTTTATTGCTTCCCACTAAAGCCCCACTATCTCAATCTTCGGAGTCAATCTTTATGCCGAACGAGTTATCGAGTTTCTCTTCTTAATCGATAGGCAAATTACATCCAATTATCAACGGCAATAGTTTCCAATCATTTCATGCCAATTTCACCCAGCACTCAATATATAGCGTATATATTTATTAATTACATTTTTGTTTGTTTTTTCACACAAACTTTGCGGAAATGGCGACCCTTGAAGTTTTTGAACGACTTCCTAATGTCAGCTATATAGTCTTTTTCTGTGTACCCTTCCGTCTTGACAGCATCTGAAATAAAACAAGTATAAACGGCCGTAAGTTCGGCCAGGCCGAATCTTATGTACCCTCCACCATGGATTGCGTCAATCGAATTACTTGGGTTGTGGTATCTTAAATCGTATTCTAAATTGTGTGTTAGTCCATACGTCCATACATACATTAGACAAAAAAAGTATGTGTAGGTAAGTCTACAAATAATTACGAATCGATATGGACTTTTGCACGGTACGTGGGGAGCCAGAATTGTAATATGGGTAGGGATGCCAGACGTGCTATTTTAAAGAGCACATGTGCTCTTTTTTACAAAATGTGCTCTTAAAACAAGACAGGCCAAAAGAGCACGTAAAAGTGCTCTATTTTTAGTTAAGTGCGCTTTTTATGCATCACAGCAAATATTAATCCAACGCGATTCAATAAATGGTAAAAGTAAACTGAAAATACGTAAATGTCGCACAAAGAGATTTTCCTAGCCGTTGTTTTCTAATTAAATAGTGTTTTACTTTATATATCAGACTCGTAGAAGAGCACATCGATGTTGCTTCGTCACTTTGTGTTCTCTTCTAAATTGGGGATTCTCTTCTTGATTGGGGATCGATTTATCTTAGGGATATATATAACTATAGACAGCTATAGACCTAGTTAGGCATGGTTGTTAACGGCCAGATACTAGCCCAATGTACCAAATTTCAATTTACTCGGATGAAATTTGCTCCTCCAAGAGGCTCCAAAACCAAATCTCGGGATCGGTTTATATGGGGGCTATATACGATTATGGACTGATATGGACCACTTTTGGCATGGTTATTAAACATCATATACTTCCACCATGTACAAAATTTCAACCAGATCGGATGAATTTTGCTTCTCCAAAAGGCACCGGAGGTCAAATCTGGGGATCGGTTTATATGGGTGCTATATATAATTATGGACTGATATGAACCAATTCCTGCATGGTTGTTGGATACCATATACTAACATCACGTACCAAATTTCAACCGAATCGGATGAAGTTTGCTCTTCCAAGGGGCTCCGGAGGTCAAATCTGGGGATCGGTTTATATGGGGGCTATATATAATTTTGGACCGATTTCGACCAATTTTTGCATGGGAGTTTAAGGCCATATATTAACACCACGTACCAAATTTCAACTGAATCAGATGAATTTTGGTCTTCCAAGAGGCTCCGGAGGTCAAATCTGGTGATCGGTTTATATGGGGGCTATATATAATTATGGACCGATGTGGACCAATTTTTGCATGGTTGTTAGAGACCATATACTAACACCATGTTCCAAATTTCAGCCGGATAGGATGAAATTTGCTTCTCTTCGAGGCCTCGCAAGCCAAATCGGGGATCGGTTTATATGGGGGCTATATATAATTATGGACCGATGTGGACCAATTTTTGCATGGTTGTTAGAGACCATATACTAACACCATGTACCAAATTTCAGTCGGATCGGTTGAAATTTGCTTCTCTTAGAGGCCTCGCAAGCCAAATCGGGGGATCGGTTTATATGGGGGCTATATATAATTATGGACCGATGTGGACCAATTTTTGCATGGTTGTTAGAGACCATATACTTACACCATGTATCAAATTTCAGCCGGATCGGATGAAATTTGCTTCTCTTAGAGGCCTCGCAAGCTAAATCGGGGGATCGGTTTATATGGGGGCTATATATAATTATGGACCGATGTGGACCAATTTTTGCATGGTTGTTAGAGACCATATACTAACACCATGTACCAAATTTCAGCCGGATCGGATGAAATTTGGGGGTCCGTTTATATGGGGGCTATACGTAAAAGTGCACCGATATGGCCCATTTGCAATACCATCCGACCTACATCAATAACAACTACTTGTGCCAAGTTTCAAGTCGATAGCTTGTTTCGTTCGGAAGTTAGCGTGATTTCAACAGACGGACGGACGGACGGACATGCTCAAATCGACTCAGAATTTCACCACGACCCAGAATATATATACTTTATGGGGCCTTAGAGCAATATTTCGATGTGTTACAAACGGAATGACAAAGTTAATATACCCCCCATCCTATGGTGGAGGGTATAAAAATATATTAGTCAATAAATATACAAATAGAAAGTAATATAAGAAATATTACCATATATAGCACTATTTAGTGCTTTTAATTCCTCAAAAGGTCCTTTATTATTAATGCCATCATAATTATATGCCAGTATTACTGGCATTGAGAACATTCTGTCGAAATTTTTGTATATGCCACCGGGATGACATATTGTTCTTATTATGGCCACCTAAATAATGATATGATGATATAACATTTTATAAGTTTTAAGTGATTTTTAACTTGCTATAAAATGCTTACATATTTATCGACATCGTCTGCAATTTTTAAATTTACTGCTTCCATATCTTCAAAAGATTCCACCGGAAAATCGATAGGTGGGCCAACATTAATATTTTTGTTTACTAATTGCTTCAAAACTGTCATCATTTTAGACTGCCGTGCCATATTCTCTTCTATACAAATAAATAAAATAATTAATATACATATATCCTTTTTAAACATAGCTTTTATATACCTTCTAGACATTCTCTTAGTTTCAATATATTTTGTATTTCTAGAAAAAAATATGAAAAAAATAATAAATATGAATGTATTAAAAATATTGAACAATATGATCACTTACCATCGAGGTTTGCATCCATCAGAGCTTGATTTTATAAAATCTCGTCCAACTTGTTATTAAATTCTTCATTTTTGCTATATTTGAATTCGCCACTTCCTTGAAAAGTTTTTGTTTTATGAAAATTGGTGAAATTCTTAGACATTTTCTGTAATATTAAATATTCTGGAGGTTTCTTGAATGTTTTTTTGTTTTTATTTAACTAAAATTAATTAAAAACTATCAAACTAATCCTATACGAGTGTCCAATCTTAATTTTTTTAACTATATCTACACAGAAAAAAAGTGTCTCGTAAATTTAAGAAGATTTTTACAATAATTTATTACAAGAATTTTCCAGAATTTTAGTTCATTTTTCGTATCTTCAACGAAAATTAACTACTCGAAAGGAAATTTTACAAATTCTAAGTAGCAATCGTTTAGTTCATGGCTTACAAAATACGATGGAAACTTCCTTAAAAAATTTCTTAACTGGTAGTTAAAAATTCGTTTGTCATGCTATAAAACTACTTGTGAAATGTAAAGTATTTTCTAAATAATAAGTGCAATATACTATAAGATTTTTTTGTATGAGAAAATATTTTTTTTACGAAAAATGAACTTGAAAGTGGATAGGAATTTCTTACTGACAATTCCTATAGTTAATAATTGTTGGTAAAAAATTACCCAATGAAATATTTTTAGTTCACATGTAATTAAATTTATAGACATTTTCATCAAAAATGGTAGATAACATTTCATGAAAATTTTGCAAATTTTAAGTTAAACGTTTCATCGTTCATAAACTGGTGTGCCTTTACGAATATTATTCTTAGAGTAAATTGTCAGCAGATGAGATGAACTAATGCATAATACAGAGATCTTTATCGGCATAGTGGAATGTGATTAATGTAAAGATGATGTTACTTGAGTTTTGTTGTGTATACATGAGTGTGGGGTTGTTTTTATTTTTGTCCATTTAGTGGTTTGTGTGTGTGTTTGTTATTCGCGGATGGTTTATTTGGCTGGATGAGGTGTTGTTTTCAATAAAGGCACATGTGTTTTTGTTGTTGTAGGAATGTTTTGGCTTTGCTTGGTTTTGTTTGGCATGCTTCAGTTGTATAGTTGGCGTTGGCGTGGGCTGTTGCATCTTTTTAGCTGGTATGCAACAAGGGAATATAAAGACGTGGAATATTTTGGATTTTTGAGACATATATTTGTGTTTGATAATTAAACCTTTTAAATGAAAGTTATTAATATTTTATCAGTAGTTTAGAAAAAAGTTATTAAGAATATTTAGGAAAATATGTTGGTAGTGTATTGAAATTTTTATTATTCTATGTAAAAAAATAATATTCAATTTCAGATGAATTTGGAAAATTTTTGTTATATCTCAGCGTATAGTTTATTCATAAATTGGTAAGTATTTTTTTAATATGACTTTCTTTTAAAAAGAATATTTTTTATGTATATTATTATTTGTTAATTATTTTTTTTGGAAATCAGTTTAATGTTTTTCTTTGTTGTAAAAACAATATTTAATTTCAGAGCAACTCCAGATGGTTTCGAACAAATTTAAAAAATAGAGAATTGGTAAGTTTTCTTTTAAAAATTGGCTTTATTTCAACTAGAATATTTACGTTTTTATGACCTTTTTTTCATCAAAATTACAGGTTTTTAATACCTTAGTTTAGTATTTCTTTAATAAATTTATTGGAAACCAATGTAATATTTTTGATGTATAAACAAATATTTAATTTCAGAATAACCCCTTAAAACTTTGGACAAATTTTTAGTACTCCTTTGCCTGTAATTTAATAGTGAATTGGTAAGGATTCTTTAACTTTGTTTTAACCCTGGACAGCCATCCTTATTTTTTGTACATTAACGTCATCCTTCGTCATTTTGACTACGGCTGATTTCAAGACGCTATAATTTTCATCGTGAGCGAAAAGTGAACCAAACTTGAATTTAGTTTCTTACTAAATTTCGTTTTAAGTAGTATAAAACAAAAATTCATAAAACGGTCGAATTAGTATAACTTAAATTTACCATTTCCCAATAGATTAAATGCATTTTAAATCGAAAATGAAATTACGTGTCGTCATTTTGACGAATGATGACTGTCTAGGGATATCAAGAATATTTGGTTTTTTATGCATATTATTATTTTTTTCATTAAATTTTTTGAAAACCTATTTAATAATTTTATTTAATGTAAAAAATAAATATTTAATTTCAGAGTAACCCAAATAAATTTGGACAACTTTTTATATTTCCCCTCAGCGTACAATTTAATAGAGAATTGGTAAGTTTTATATTAAAACTTTGGCTTTCTTTCAACTAGAATATTTATTTTATTATATCTTTCACATCGATACCAACACAGTTTTATGAGTTTATTTAGAATACTTCATTATTTCTCTAATTGTTTCAAGTACAAATTTTATGAGATACGTTTTCCAAAGAAAAGTTAAATTCCTTACACCATTTGATAAAATGCCCCAAATATTGTAAGTTACAAGCTAAAATGAAGAATTAAAAATTATATTTCATTACATGGTGTTAATTTTTAACAATTTTCATTATTGTTTCTATTTTTTTCCAGCAAGGTATGTGAAAAAATTACCTACGATGAATAAAAGGACAAATGAACTACTCTCTGTTCCACGTTGTCATAATTTTTATTCATAAAAAACATTGTATTAAGAACTTTCATCATAAGTTTTTATAATAAAGTACTTTTGCTTAAAGAAAGTTTAATTTTAATGTATGAAAATTTTCATAATAGTAAAACGGTTTGTTGTTCCTTTAATTATTTAATTTCTCTGTACTGTAGAATGATTGATTTAAAAATAGTTTAGTCGTCGACATTTTAAAGAGACTGTTAACCAATTTTTATTATCGGGTTTCTCACAAAATAAGCAAGTAAACCAAAATAATACTGACTTTTTAACTTGGTAGGGGTATATAAATCTTATGGTGTTGTAAAAATGAACTAAACTACAATGTTATTGATGAACTAAGATTCAAGAAAATTATAAACTAGACAAGTTGAAAAAAATCTTAAGGGCTAAATCATGGTCAATATTACTACAGATTAGTTCATTTTGCAATGGAAAAGGGTTCACTGTTTTTTCAGTGTATTTCTAAGAAAATACGTGCCTAAAATTTATTCATATGTTTGTACAATAGGAATTAATACAAATTCATTTTTATAAGGAATGGCCATGTATTTAAAATTCACTTCTTCCATTTCAAATTGTTCTTCTTCCTGCGTTTTATTTGTATTTGCTAATATTATGCGTAAGTCGTTTCTTGACTGTAAAGGAGCTTCAAAAAAATTTCTAATGTTGGAATATCTCTATAAAATACTTATGTTTTTTTGATTCTTCACAAAATTGTGAAATTTTGAAGGGAACATCGCATCGCAAATTGCATACATTATTTGTTGCCTAGTTGCCTAGTTTAAATTCTTGTGTTATATAACCAGTCACACAACCCCGTTTCGATCGTTCCAACCCTAAATTTTTAAATGAAGCTTTTTGATCTTTTATATTATTTGAAAGTTGTTGCAATATATTCGATGGACTCTTAACCGAATCACATATAAATGCGCGTATTTCTATTCGTACTTGGTAGTTGTCTATAAAAACCCGATTTTCTTTTAAATCTGAAAATTCTGTAACAAAATCATGTAAATATTGATCGATATTATATGGTTTGGTATTACCCAAGTAACAACCAATTAAAAAAAAAACTCCAAAGTTTTCGACGTTGGCGAAATATCCCAATATGGGCCACAGAGATGTTTTGGAGCTTTTGAATAATGGAACGCCGTCAATATTAATATCTAAAAGTATCACTGGCGTTTCGTATACATTTAGTTTATATAAGTAAGGTTTTACACCAGCATGAAAATATTGCCCTGGAGCAACAGTTCGTATAATAACTTATTTTCTTCCTTACGCGCTATTCGCTTTAAGTTTCTGGACGAAAATCCCTCCATATTTTAATTAATTATTTTCACACGTACCTTATATATATCTGGAAAGGATGTACAACTCAATACAAATTAATTGATAATCTGGAAAAGATGTGAAACTCAATAAAAATTGATTTATGCCCGATTTCAGAAAATTGAAAAACAAATTTGAAAAAAAAAACGAACAAACAAAAACCAATGTTGCTTAGAAACGTTGCCTACCAAATTTTTTAGTTTTTATTCCTAATTACAGACCCCTTGCGCAGTAAGTGGAATTCGTAAGCACTGGTTGTCCCACTACAAAAAGGAAAACGAAAGAGATTGTAAGCGTGCTCCTATTTTTCTCGTTTATTCTTAATCTTCTGAACTGTCAAACATAGTTTGACACCCATGGCTCATCTATGTATTATAAGGTCTATGGATTGGGTGAATGAAAACATAGGTAGGATACAGCTTAAAGTTGCTATATGAACAGAACAGCTTAAAGATGTTAAAGAAATAGCAGGCAAGTATGGGCTTTTTAAGGTAAGTATGTAAGATGGGATTTTGTGTTCCCAATCACAGTAATGTTGCTCGTGAAGCAATTTTTCTTTAGCTTACATGGATCTTGCTAGAAAGCAAAATATTTGGCATATTAAGATTCACCCTACCAACAATACAATTAACAAAAATTTATTTCACGTAGTAGATCTGGAAATAAGAAATTCAAATTATGATTATGAACTTGTATCAGTTTACATTTCGGAAGCCCTTTGACGGGAGGATAGTGTTTAATACCACACTTCATTTACAATCTAAAGTCTAGAAATCGCTATATATGGGGCTATATTTATTTTTTTATTTCTTTCTGCATGAATGTAACATAGTCGATCAGACCCTACGACAGTTACAGTTACAATACAATAACATTACTACTAGAAAATAGCATTACTACTACTATATCTAAGTGGATTTAAAAACATGGAACATAAATTTTGTACTTTGGTAACTCTGTTTGGTGTATTTTTTATTCCTCTGTGTTTATCAATAATAATGCATGCAGTTTATGTAATATACATTTTGTCTTCTCGGTTTTGGTAATTTTTTTTTTTTTTTGTTCTATCAAAACTATTCAATTGCCCTGCATAGGAAAACTATGCTGTGGAGATTTTTAAAATTCTTTAAACTATGTTGTTACAAACAAAGTCATTATTTATGCATTTATATTGTTATCATATTCGTTGTCTTATTTTTGTTAGTTGAAGGAGTACTTTGCTCTGTTTCTGCTTTATTGGCTGTTTAGAAGACATGACTTAATTTTACGCTGGTACCCTACAAGCTTAAATTTGGTATTTCTTTGACTTCCAATTAAAGGTCTGCACAAGTAGGCTTGAAAGCGATTTTAAATGGCTTGGACATTTACAGTACACAGATAAAAATAAGTTTGAGAACCAATAACTTTTGTTGGAAAATCAATTACAAAATTTGTTAATTTTCCTGCAACAAACTAATTTGTACTTTTGATAACCATTATTACAAAAAAGTTGTTAGCAATCGTTACCATCAGAAGGCAACAAATAATTTGTGTTCTCAATAATATAATTTGTAGGTATTTTGTTGAGCATCCAACAGAACAAAATATTTGTTGTTGAACGTTACGTTTAAAACTCAACAAGTATTTTGGAATTTGAACGAAAAAATTTGTATGTGGTTTGTTGGAGTCTATCAATGACCTGTAACAAATTTATTGATGTATTAACAAAAAATTGAATTGAAATTAAAATTGACAGAATTATGCTATGAATTGCACCAAAATTGCCGGAACAATTTTGGAGATATTTTATTAAGTACACACAGAGAAGTAATATGACCAAAATGTTATTTTTGGACGGGGAACGTGTAACATTTTTGTGTGGAAAATTCTATACCCAGTTTTGTAAATGTATGACGATTTTAAATTTGAGTAGTCCAGGGTCTAAGAAGAATATTGACAACTTTTTGTCCAGTGCTATATTCGCTATATGCTATTCTTCTCATAATTCTTTTAGCTTTCGTTCATATTCTCAGCGATGTGCGCGTACCCAGTCTTGTATTTTTGTTTTCATATCGATAGCAGTCAACTATTTTAGGCAACAAAACAATTTGTTGAAAATTTTGTTGAAAAATTTGCAAAATTTTCATGAAATGTTATCTACCATTTTTGACGAAAATGTCTATAAATTTAATTACATGTGAACTTAATCTATTTCATTGGGTAATTTTTTACCAACAATTATTAACTATAGGAATTGTCAGTAAGAAATTGCTATCCACTTTCAAGTTAATTTTTCGTAAACAAATATTTTCTCATACAAAAAAATCTTATAGTAAATTGCACTTATTATTTAGAAAATACTTTACATTTCACAAGTAGTTTTATAGCATGACAAACGAATTTTTAACTAACAGTTAAGAAATTTTCTAAGGAAATTTCCATCGTATTTCGTAGGCCATGAACTAAACGATTGCTACTTAGAATTTGAAAAATTTCCTTTCGAGTAGTTAATTTTCTTCGAAGATACGAAAAATGAACTAAAATTCTGGAAAATTCTTGGATTAAATTATTGTAAAAATCTTCTTAAATTTACGAGATACTTTTTTTTCTGTGTAAAGTACATTTTTCTGTTGGTAGTTGACCTAATAGCATCTGTGTACGTTGATCAACATTTGAAACTTGGAGTTATATTATTTAACGTAAATCTGGTATTGCCTATACTTTTTCACAACGCCGGATATAGTGCACTTACAGTACATCTGATGTTCAACATTCCGTGTCCGTGTTTTTGTTTTTTCGACTGTTATGTACGTCACAGTTCCTTATAAATTACGTTCACGATTCTCAGATGTTTTCCCAATTACATTGGCATAAATATGCGTTATTATATTGTTGTTTTTGATGTTGTTTTCTTGTGCTGTTTTATATCTATACTTATTTTTATGCATACAAAGTATAAATATGCTGATTTTGTAGCGGAAGCAAAAAGCCCCAAATAGTATACCTTCTATACCAATATGAGCTATGTGCATGAGATCCTGTGGAAAATCTTACCAAAAGCAACAAAAAATATAAGCGAGACTATTTGAAAATTGCTTATTTGTTAAAAAATTCTATGCATTTCAAATGATGAACGACGAAACGGCAGCAACTTTGGCTCATACATATTTGTTATTTTGATTAATATTCGCGCTTGGTATGCTTTCCTTGTATTTGCGTCACCAGAATGCATTCTAATGAGCCAACACTTGGCAAATGCCTAGAATATGAAAATTTTAATAGAAAATAGAAGTATTCTAACTTCATTGAATTTGTGAATATCATATTTAAATGTATATAAGAATGGACCAAAACTAAAATGAATTCATAGCAATTCAAACTAAGAGCTTTCAATCAAAATTTCATGATACGAGACATATGGTCAATATTTTGTGTTCAAAAATATTTGTGGGTGTACATACTAATGTTATGTTAGTTTTGTCAATGATCAATTTTGTTTTGAATTAGCGGCTTTTGTAGTTGAGTTACGTGTTGTGATGTTTAAGAGATAAATTTGATTTTCAGCAATTTATAGCAATTGCAAACGACCAGTCGTCACACACTTTCGTCTAGATTTGGGTTTCTCTAACTTTCGTTCGTTCGCATGGCTTACGTTACTGTCAAATGTTAATATTACCAGATCTCAATTATTTCAATTACTTGAAAAAGGCCCGTACATTTTAAAAATTACTTTCCACAAAATTCAATCTTACATCGCCGTTAATTCGGGAAATTTTTTCTCACTGCTGATATTTAGTTTAGCTCAATAATCTTTTTAAGAAATTGACCCGCGAAGATATGTATTTGTATTTCTACATATCTGCAACAAGTAAGGAAAGTCTAAAGTCGGGCGGGGCCGACTATATTATACCCTGCACCACTTTGTAGATCTAAATTTTCGATACCATATCACATCCGTCAAATGTGTTGGGTGCTATATATAAAGGTTTCTCCCAAATACATACATTTAAATATCACTCGATTTTGACAGAATTTAATAGACTTTTACAAAATCTATAGACTCAAAATTTAAGTTGGCTAATGCACTAGGGTGGAACACAATTTTAGTAAAAAAACAAGTAAGTAAAGTAGAAAGTCGGGCGGGGCCGACCATTACAGAATTACTAATCATAAGCATTTGTGGGGTAACATATAGGTCTGGGAGATAAACCGCAGTTGCATATTTAAGAAAATTAAGGGGTACATGTCTATGGGTGCTTTGTGTCAATCTGACTATAGCTCATAGTTAATGTAGCCAGGGAAAATGTTCGGTTTACCCTACAAGGACAAAAAAAGTTCCCTACTTTCCTATACATATCCAAACAATTTTCCCTACTATATTTGTCGTTAAATTTAAAAATTTTACAAAACAAAAATGGTTCTAAGTACTTTATTATCTTAAAACATGAATATGCAACGTATGTAACTTAGAATATAAATTTGTATTACCACCACGGTTGCCACAGTTGGTAGAATTCTACCCAAATTAGTAATCTTTTTTGTTAAATCTGTATAAAAATAAAATTTTGGAAAAAGTTTCTATAAACAAATTTTTGTGTGAAATTTTTCTATAGAAATAAAATTTTGACAATAAGTTCTATAGAAAAATAAAATGTTGACAAAATTTTTTACAGGAATAAAGTTTACCACACATTGTTAAAGATCAAGCCTTGCCGGCTTCTAATTTCCTCCTCTAGAGCCACCAAAATGTAAAAATTATTACAAATTGTGTTGAGTAAAAATGTCCTACTTTATGGCCCTACGTCCCTACAAGACGCTGCATATTAGAAAAACCCTACATATAGGGAATTTCCCCTACTGCTAGCAACACTGGCTGTGTTGATATTGCGCCTACGGAGTTAGTATGCCACTAATATTGAGCCCATTATTAAAAAAGAGAAAATCGTTAAATTAGTGTGGGTAATAAATACAAATTTGTAAACATCGACCAATATTCTTATGTAAGAGCTACAAGTACGTATAAATACGATAGGCTAGTACATCAAAATTTGAAATTTGAGTAACATTGGTTAATAAATAAGAGTACTATGGCCAAATTTGGGAAAATCGAGCGATGCATATATACGGAAGCTATATCTAAATCGGAACCAATTTGCATAGTATTTTGTGGGTTTGATTAATACCACAAAAAGTTACCTTGTGCAAGATTTGAGTAAGATCAGTTAAGAAATGAGGCCTGTATGGTCAAACATAAGGTTATTAGGGGCGAATTTTTCAAAATCGGGTGACACATGTATGGGAGCTATATCTACATCTGAACCGATTTCGATGAAATTTTGCACATATAGTTAGTACTATAAAGGACTGGATCTAGCCAACTTTTAGTAAGATCGGTTAATAAATAAGGGTTCTATGGCCAAATTTGGGAAAATCGGGCTATACATATATATGGGAGCTATATCTAACACTAAACCGATTTCGATGACTTTTTGCACATATAGTTAGTGCCATAGAAGACTACATTTAGCCAAATTTGGGTAAGATCGGTTGATAAATAAGGTTTTTATGGCCAAATTTAGAAAAATCGGGCGGTACATATGTATGGGAGCTGTAGCTAAATCTGAACCGATTTCGATGATTTTTTGCACATATAGTTAGTACTATAGGAGATTATATTTAGCCAAATTTGAGTAAGATCGGTTGATAAATAAAGGTTTTGTGGCCAAATTTGGGAAAATCGGGCGATACAGATATATGAGAGCTATATCTAAATTTGAACCGATTTGGATGAAATTTTGCAGACTTAAAGGGCGATGGAAAAGATTACCTTTTGCCAAATTTGGTGACGATCCGTTTGAAAAAACGAGCAACTTGACCCCATTTGTCGAAATCGGGCGATACATATGTATGGGAGCTATATCTAAATTTGATCCGATTTCTTCCAAATAGCGTTCGTCCTTGTGGCCAAAAAACTCCCTGTACCAAATTTAATCAAAATCGGTTAATAATTGCGACCGGAATCCTGTGAACAACAAATACATGGACAGACGGACGGACGGACATCAAGCGCTAGATCGACTCAGGAGGTGATTCTGAGTCGATCGGTATATATTTTATGGGGTCTAAAATCAATATTTCTGGTAGGCACATTTTTTGGCCGATCAAACTTATTATACCCTGACCACTATGTGGTTTAGGGTATAAATATGGGAAACATTTAAATCTGAAGCAATTTTAAGGAAACTTCGCAAAAGTTTATTTATGATTTATCGCTCGATATATATGTATTAGCAGTTTAGGAAAATTAGAGTTATTTTTACAACTTTTCGACTAAGCAGTGGCGATTTAACAAGGAAAATGTTGGTATTTTGACCATTTTTGTCGAAATCAGAAAAACATATATATGGGAGCTATATCTAAATCTGAACCGATTTCAATCA
Source organism: Haematobia irritans (assembly GCF_050003625.1). Classification (NCBI taxonomy): domain Eukaryota; kingdom Metazoa; phylum Arthropoda; class Insecta; order Diptera; family Muscidae; genus Haematobia; species Haematobia irritans. Next base: position 63,213,236 of record NC_134398.1, on the reverse strand, counting down.
AATCTGGCACACATGACTATATTACCAATTGTACTCCTAGTGCAAAATTTCAATCAAATTGGGCCAAAACTTTGGCTTCTGGGGCCATATAAGTCCATATCTTTTAGGACCATATTAGTCCATATCGGGCGAAAGATATATATGGGAGCTATATCTAAATCTGAACCGATTTCAATCAAATTTTGCACACTAATTGTACTCCTAGTGCAAAATTTCAACCAAATTCGGCCAAAAATCTGGCTTATGGGGCCATATAAGTCCATAGCGGGCGAAAGATATATATGGGAGCTATATCTAAATCTGAACCGATTTCTTCCAAAATCAATAGAGTTCTATTTTGACCCAAATTAGGAACACGTGCCAAATTTGAAGGCGATTGGACTTAAATTGCGACCTAGACTTTGATCACAAAAATGTGTTCACAGACAGACGGACGGACGGACAGACGGACATGGTTATATCGACTCAGGGACCCACCCTGAGCATTATTGCCAAAGACACAATGTGTCTATCTCGTCTCCTTCTGGGTGTTACAAACATATGCACTAACTTATAATACCCTCTTCCACAGTGTGGCGCAGGGTATAATAATTAGACTTCGGTTCTCCTTTTAATTAGTGTTTTATTCCAAATGTATGTGTTTGTTCGTTTCAAAATTTCCCTTAAACGGTCTATAACAAAAATAGATAGAAATAACCACTTTTATCATATATTTGGACTAAAAAGCGTTAATCAATTTATCAATTATTAAGTTTTTTCTTGTTTATGAATGGCTTTTTCCACAAAACGAAAGGTTTGTGCAAAGTGAGTGGATTTTAGAGAAATCCAATTTTAGTGGTCACGTTACGTTTTCGTTCGCATTTATTTTCGTTTCACTTGTCGTTAAGATAGAGCTTAGAGAAACCCAAATCAGCGTTTTGTATGTGAACGAAGAGTATAGAATGGGGATATCAGAAATAAAGCTTAAGTTGTAGAACAATACTACTACTACCTCAGAAAAAGTGTAGAGAAATAACTTTCGCCGAATTAACATTATTATAGTTAATTGAGATTAGTTCAATTTTTTAATGTTTCTCAATTTGAAAAAAAAAAAATTATTCTAATTATTTTTGTTTACTTCCCACAAGATCTAATTCGAAATTGATTCTATTCTGCAAAGTATAGAACAGAAACCTTGTAACATTTTTGATAAAAGTTTCCTCAATTTAACAAAAAATATTAAGTTATTTATAAACAAGAAAATTCGGCATTGCGGTATCTTGTACCCTCCGCCATGGATTGAGTACAAAGTTCTGTTAAATTAAATAAAGTTAAATAAATTTGTAACAACAGATAGAAAGGTATGTTCTTCATATGTTCAGATGTAAAAAAATATGGTTCGGGTCGTTGGAGAGAGACGTTAAAGAGAAAGTAATAAAAGTGAAAGTTGACGAATGATATCAATCGAGAGAATCAAATGAGAACAATTGGCGGTTGTTGTGAAACTGCTTGTTTGTTGTTTCAGAAAATTGTGCTTGTGTGAGATGATTTTAAACAGATCAGATGAAATTTGCTCCTCCATGAGGCCCCGAATGTGTAACCTGGGAATCGGTTTATATGAGGGCTATATATATGATTACGCAAATATCTACCAATTTTCGAATGAATGTTCTAGGGCATATACTAACATTACGTATATTTCAACCGAATCGTATGAAATTTACTCCTCGAAAAGGCAATTATGGTTGATCGTTTTATATGGGACCTATGTATAATTATGGACCATAATTGATCAATATTTACTTGCTTGTTGTTGTTTCAGCAGACAGATGGACGGACATCACTAGAGCGAATCATAATTTCACCGTCACAATTTTGAAAGAATTTCACCCAATATGAATCCAACAAAAATAATTCAGAAGTTCTTCTTAAATCATAACTTTTAAAGTATAACCAAAACTGCTCTTCTAGAGATTTAACATAATTCTCACTTCACAAGAAGTTCTTTTGAGGTGATATATGAAACTTCTCTGTTTTATGCAGTTTTACCAATAAATTCAAATTTTCTAAATTTTTCGGTGCATAAAACACAGCAAAAAATAAAATAAAATAAAATAAAAGAAATTTATAAAAAATATAAACGAGAAGTGTATCAATCATTTTCGCCAGTCTTTTAATTTGTGGTAAAATACTGAATAAGTATTATCCATAAGGGTCTGAATCCAATTAGATTTGTTTTTTTTTTTGTGAGCATAAGTGAAAATTTATTTATTTCTAATATCTCCGCTTTGATAGCTACTCCTCGTTCTATAGCAGAGGGTTTTTTGTTTTGAAATTTTGTATTAAATAGATCGAAGTTAATAAGATACATGGGTGAACACTTGTGTAGAAAAGTGTAATCGAGCATACAGTTAATATTATGAAAAAAATAATTATATTCTCATAAAGAATTTATTCTGATGTCGTTAAAAGCATACGTCGTCCTGTCTGCGGTTCATGTAACATATATGCAGACAAATCCTTCATCCATATTTAAATACTTTTTAATTGCCAATTACGTGTCATTAATGTTTATATTATACAATTGAGAAAATGTGAAAACAGCGTTCCTCCAATCGTATCGAGTATTCATCAACTTACATCAAACTTTGCTATAAGTACACAAAAGCATATCAATTAAATCAGAATCTGTTCAGAGATTTTAAAGCCTAGTCCAGAAGAGAGCCTTCGCTTCGTCAATTTATAATTCAAATGTAATGAAAATGTGCACACTGGTAGAAAAATCGTGAATTTTTTCATTAAATTTGAGCTTAGCCAACGGCGAAACATGTAGTAATATGTAAAAAAATATATTGTTGCGAAATTATCAAGTTTAAAGATAGAAAGCATTATAGAAAAAATCAAACAAAGGAGAAACTAATAGTATATAAGAGTAATGAAATAAAATTATATATGAATATTTATATGCATGGTATAACTATATTTGAATTTTTATAGGCAATATTTACAACTAAAGTATTTGCAACAAAGATACACAAAAAAATTTCCGTAGTTAAACTAACGCTAAATTTAACTTATTTTTATTGGAAAAAAATTATTTGCTTGTAGTTAAATTTTATTATTTTTTCGAAATTTTCCACAGCTTAATGAAATCTTACTTTTTTAAGTATGTCTGAAAAATTTTATGAACTAAACGTGAGTATAAAGTTCAATGACCGTACCCATAAGTTCACTATGAACTAAAACAAATGAAAATTTTCGTACGATTCCCAAAAATAGTAAGAATGAACTACTGTCTGGTTAAAATGGTCATGATTTGGCGCCAATGTCTTTTTCTTTACTTTTAGTTATTTTTTCTTCTATGAGATGATGTAGTTTCGTAAACTGCAGTTAAAAAGTACAACAGGGCATTACAATTTCCTGGTTTTAACCAGGGCTGTGGAGTCGGAGTCGGAGTCGGAGTCTGAAGATTTTGCTGGAGTCGGAGTCGTAAAAATTTTGCTCGACTCCGACTCCGGCTAAACCAAATTTTTTAAAATACTTCACATTTTTGTAACTAAACAAGTTTTTACGCAAATTAGTTTCCATTGCGTTATTCATTCGATCAATGTACAGCATGATTGTAAATGAAAATCAACTTCCAATTACGGCTATCTTTTTATGTTTCCTAGAATGCTAGACTAGCAGATGGGCTGGATCGATCCATTTTAATGCCCATATCAATTTATTTGAAATATTTCGAACAATCGAAATTATTTTGTTTAATTTTATCTTAAGGCCATATACATATGTGGAATATTGACAGAAAATTTTTTCAAAGTTGTTTTTTATAGAAAAATTGTCAAAATGTTATTTCTATAAAAAGTTTTGTCAAAATTTTATTTCTATAGCAAATTTTGTCAAAATTTTATTTCTATAGCAAATTTTGTCAAAATTTTATTTCTATAAAAAATTTATTCAAAATTTTATTACTATAGAAATATTTTTTTCTATGGGAAATTTAGTCAAAATTTTACTTCTATAGAAAATTGAGTCAAAATTTTGTTTCTATAGAAAATTTTGCAAAATTTAGTTTGTTACACAATTTTTTTTTCAAAATTTTATTTCTATTGATAAGTTTATTTCTATAAAAATTTAAATCAAAATTTTATTTCTATAGAGAATTTTGCCAAAATTTTTTAAAAATAGATTTTTTTATTAGAAAATTTGGTCAAAATTTTATTTCTATAGAAAATTTTGCCAATATTTTACAGTAATAGATTTTTATACCCTGCTCCACACTGTGGAACAGGGTATTATAAGTTAGTGCATATGTTTGCAACACCCAGAAGGAGACGAGATAGACACATGGTGTCTTTGGCAAAAATGCTCAGGGTGGGCTCTTGAGTCGATATAGCGATGTCCGTCTGTCCGTGAACACATTTTTGTAATCAAAGTCTAGGTAGCAGTTTTAGTCCAATTGACTTCAAATTTGGCACAAGTATGTGCTTTGGCTCAGAATAGATCCCTATTGATTTTGGAAGAAATCGGTTCAGATTTAGATATAGCTCCCATATATATCTTTCGCCCGATATGGACTAATACGGTCCCAGAAGCCAGAGTTTTACCCCAATTTGGTTGAAATTTTGCGCAGGGAGTAGAATTAGCATTGTAGCTATGCGCGCCAAATTTGGTTGAAATCAGTGCAGATTTAGATATAGCTCCCATATATAGATTTCGCCCGATTTACACTCATATGACCACAGAGGCCAATTTTAAACTCCGATTTAGTTGAAATTTTGCACACGGAGTAGAATTAGCATTGTAGCTATGAGTACCAAATTTGGTTGAAATCGGTTCAGATTTAGATATAGCTCCCATATATATGTTTTTCTGATTTCGACAAAAATGGTCAAAATACCAACATTTTCCTTGTAAAATCGCCCCTGCTTAGTCGAAAAGTTGTAAAAATGACTCTAATTTTACAACTTCAAATATATATATGTATATATATATATATATATATATTTACTCGCAACGCATAATTTGGGGTCCTAAAAAAACCATGATTTTTTTAATGTGGTTGGGTTAAATTACTCAATGCTATTACATTTAAATTGATTTCCCCAATTTTTGACCTACCAATTATGATATATATCCCATTTTACATACAACGCATTCTTTCGCGACAATTTCTACAAATACCGTTTACTTCGAGGACGCGTCCTCAAAGACACCGAAGCGTATGTGAAAAATATATGGAGAATCGTGTTGCCACATTTTCGTTCATATTTCTTTTTTAACACGCCGGCTTTGATTTTATAGTGTGTGAATACATCCATAGCGAATGTCGGTAAGCGATATTACATAAATTTCTTATGGAGGACGACTTTGTTACCGAACAACAATAAAGGTTCGCGACGAAAAACCAAAATGGAATTCATTTCATCGGAAAACGTCGCCGTCTACATGTGGTTTCAATAATTATGGTAACACAAATTGTACATAGCAGTCTTTCAAAAATTCAATTCAAAAATTTGTAACTCGTTCACAATCATTTTGAAGCATATAATAGCCTGTTCCCCTATATGAAATGAAGACATATTTTCGCATTTGAAACGAAAGAAATTTGATTTTGAAAACACATAACTTTATAGTTTGGTGTCGATAGGAGTCAAACACAAAGAATACGAACAACTGGATTTAAAATATTCAAGCTAAAAATTTAAAATAAACATTTTTAAGCTGGGTATTAAGTACGAGTAATCTTAGAAAACTACGATTTTAGTTTTCGAAGATTATGTTCATGGTCTAAGTATCCGCAGCCTTTAAAAAAATCCAAACGAAATTTACTTTGAAAAGTAGAAACCCCCAAACTGATTCGAGTGAAACTTGTCTTACAAAAGGGTTTCGTACGATAAGGTGGATTTTTGGCAAGTTTTTTTTTGGGATTATTTTTACTACACATTTTCTCTTTAAGCTGAGTACTATGTTCAGTTTTCAAGCTGAAAACCAGCTTATTTTCATGGTTACTTTTTTAATCAATTAATTTAGAAATATTAAATGGTTCGCAATTAATACATTGGATCATTTCCATCCATAATTTGAAAATACTTAATAAAAATGTTACCGTCTTCATGTACATTTTTGCGCTTTTAATTTAGTGTTTTGGTGAAAAACTCGAACATAGTACTCACCTTTAGAATACACCATTTATTCCTAATATACAATTTTTGTCTTAAATTTTGTAAAAAATGCAGAAATTTTTTGTAAAAGTGGTAAAATATTTAAATTTTGAACGATCGATGTCTCGAAAACTAAGGATTTTCGGCAAAGCATTGATGAAATATTTACATCTTCAACGATCGATGTCTCGAGAACTAAGCATTTTTAGTAAATTTTTTTTACTTATTATTTTCTCTTTAGAATACACAATTTATTCCCAATATGTATGGTTTGTCTTAAATTTTGTTAAAAATGCAGCCATTTTTCGAAAAAGTGGTAAAATATTTCATTTTCAACGATCGTTATCTCGAAAACTAAGCATTTTTGGGAATATGTTTACTAAACATTTTCTCTTTAGAATACACTATTTATTCCTAAATTACAATTTTTTCTTAAATTTTGTAAAAAATGCATCCATTTTTTCATAAGAGTGGTAAAATATTTAATTTCTCAACGATCGATTTCTCGAGAACTAAACATTTTTAGTCCAATTTTTACTTAATATGTTATCTTTTGAATTTTGTTAAAATGCAGGCATTTTTCGTAAAAGTGGTAAACTACTGAGATTATCAACGATCGATATTTCTTGAACTAAGCATTGTAAAATAAAATTTTTACTCAATATTTTCTCTTTTGAATACACCACTTATTTCCAATATGTATAGTTTCCCTTAAATTTTGTAAAAAATGCAGCCATTTTTCGAAAAAGTGGTAAAATATTTAAATGTTCAACGATCGATATCTCGCGAACTAAGCATTCTGGCCAAAATTTTTACGAAACATTTTCTCTTTAGAATACACCATTTATTCCCAGTATGTATAGTTTGCCTTAAATTTTAAAAAGTGCAGCCATTTTTCGAAAGTGGTAAAATATTTAATTTTTCAACGATCGATATCCCGCGAACTAAGCATTCTGGCCAAAATTTTTACTAAACATTTTCTTTTAAGAATACACCATTTATTCCCAATATGTATGGTTTGTCTTAAATTTTGTAAAAAAATGCAGCCATTTTTCATAAAAGTGGTAAAATATTTAAATATTCAACTATCGATATCTCGAGAACTAAGCGTTTTTAGTAAAATTTTTACTTAATATTTTCTCTTTAGAATACACCATTTATTCCCAATATGTATAGTTTGCCTTAAATTTTGTAAAAAATGCAGCCATTTTGCGAAAAAGTGGTAAAATGTTTAAATTTTCAACGATCGATATCTCACGAATTAAGCATTCTGGCCAAAATATTTACTAAACATTTTCTCTTTAGAATACACCATTTATTCCCAATTTACAATTGTTGTCTTAAAGTTTGTAAAAAATGCAACCCTTTTTCATAAAAGTGATATAATATTTAAATGTTCAACGATCGATATCTCGAGAACTAAGCATTTTTAGTCAAATTTTTACTTAATATTTTCTCTTTAGAATATGCTATTTATGCCCAATTGTCATGTTTTGTCTTAAATTTTGTTAAAAATGCAGCTAATTTTCGAAAAATTGGTAAAATATTTAAATTTTCAACGACCGATATCTCGAGAACTGAGCATTTTTAGTCAAATGTTACAATATTTATTTATTGACTTCAATTTTGTAAAAAATGCAGCCAATTTTTATAAAAGTGGTAAAATATTTAAATATTCAACTATCGATATCTCGAGAACTAAGCATTTATAGTAAAATTTTTACTTAATATTTTCTCTTTAGAATACACCATTTATTCCCAATATGTATAGTTTGCCATAAATTTTGTAAAAAATGCAGCCATTTTTCGAAAAAGTGGTAAAATATTTAAATGTTCAACGATCGATATCTCGCGAACTAAGCATTCTGGCCAAAATTTTTACTCAACATTTTCTTTTTAGAATACACCAATTATTCCAAATATGTATAGTTTGCCTTAAATTTTGTAAAAACTGCAGCCATTTTTCGAAAAAGTGGCAAAATATTTAAATTTTCAACGATCGATATCTCGAGAACTAAACATTTTTAGTAAAATTTTTACTTAATATTTTCTATTTAGAATATGCCACTTATGCCTAATTGTCATGTTTTGTGTTAAATTTTGTTAAAAATGCAGCTAATTTTCGAAAAATTGGTAAAATATTTAAATTTTCAACGATCGATATCTCAAGAACTAAGCATTTTTAGTCAAATGTTTAGTTAATATTTTGTCTTTAGAAGACACCACTTACTCACAATATTTATTTATTGTCTTAAATTTAAAAAAAAAAAATGGAGCCATTTTTCATAAAAGTGGTAAAATATTTAAATATTCAACTATCGATATCTCGAGAACTAAGCATTTTTCGTCAAATTTTTACTTAATATTTTCTCTTTAGAATACACCATGTATTCCCAAAATGTATAGTTTGCCATACATTTTGTAAAAAGTGCAGCCATTTTTCGAAAAAGTGGTAAAATATTTAAATGTTCAACGATCGATATCTCGCGAACTAAGCATTCTGGCCAAAATTTTTACTAAACATTTTCTTTTTAGAATACACCATTTATTCCGAATATGTATAGTTTGCCTTATATTTTGTAAAAAATGCAGCCCTTTTTCGAAAAATGGTAAAATATTTAAATTTTCAACGATCGATATCTCGAGAACTAATCATTTTTCGTCAAATTTTTACTTAATATTTTCTCTTTAGAATATGCCATTTAGGCCCAATTGTCATGTTTTGTCTTAAATTCTGTTAAAAATGCAGGCATTTTTCGTAAAAGTGGTAAACTACTGAAATTTTCAACGATCGATATCTCGAGAACTAAGCATTTTTAGTAAAATTTTTACTTAATGTTTTCTCCTTAGGATACACCATTTGTTCCCAATATGTATAGTTTGGCTTAAATTTTGTAAAAAATGCAGCCATTTTTCGAAAAAGTGGTAAAATGTTTAAATTTTCAACGATCGATATCTCACGAATTAAGCATTCTGGCCAAAATATTTACGAAACATTTTCTCTTTAGAATACACCATTTATTCCCAATTTACAATTGTTGTCTCAAATTTTGTAAAAAATGCAACCATTTTTCATAAAAGTGATAAAATATTTAAATGTTCAACGATCTATATCTCGAGATTAAGCATTTTTAGTCACATTTTTACTAAACATTTTCTCTTTAGAATACACCATTTATTCCCAATTTACAATTGTTGTCTTAAATTTTGTAAAAAATGCAGCCATTTTTCATAAAAGTGATCAAATATTTAAACGATCAATATCTCGAGAACTAAGCATTTTTAGTCACATTTTTACTTAATATTTTCTCTTTAGAATATGCCATTTATACCCAATATGCATGTTTTGTCTTAAATTTTGTAAAAAGAAAAAAATTAAAATATTAAAATTTTCAACGATTGATATCTCGAAAATAAGATACCGCAATTTAAGTCATTTATAACATATACTTTTTATTTTGTACCAAACTTTTTGTAATTTCCATCAATAATGGCAGAAAATGTGGAATTGTGTTCATATGACGTATGAGCATTTTGTTTATATTTACTTTTCTTTTGTACCATTTTGCTTATTATTTATTTTATTCGGAGGAATCGGTGATCTTGTGCATTTAAGGGTAAATTACGCTATGGTTATGATGTGTATTGCGTATTCGAAAGTAATTTGCCACAACTCTTAAAATTCAACAACTTGGCAATACTAATGCGGTTATACTGACATGTTGTAGAGCCTTTTCACTCGATCACTCAACTTCGTATGTGAGGCAGAATAAGACAAAAAATGTTTGTGCTATATGTGCTGTGGGCAGTGATGTCAATTGTTGGGCATTCAATTCGTCAAAAAATCGTCACCATTAAACGATCTATTCAAACAAAAGCATATCAAAAGTCATTTGAATTCGATTTAATTTCATGAAATTGAGTAAACATAGGAACTAATTAGTCATATAGTTTCCATTTTCCTTAAACATTGATGCATTTTAATGCTTAGTACTAAGTTCATTTCTGCCTAAAGGCCGGTACTATGTCCGGTTTTCGAGTTGAATATCATTTTATTTTCGCGATTATTTACAATCAAAATTTTAAATAAAAATAAATATATTCCTGTGAAATTTTAATCGAATATAGATGAAAAGGACAATGCGTATCAATTGAGTTAAATTATCTGGGTTTAATCGCACTATTAAAAACAAAACATTTGTTTCGTGCGATTGCGGTATTTATTTGAAAAAAAAAAAAAAACGGTGCTTCGAAATTCCCATTTACTCTAAATTCAAATATAGTCACCATTTGTTTAAATAAATACCGTGATCGCAAAGGGAAAACATTTTGTAAGTTATTATCACATTTAAAATATTTAATTTTCTACGATCGTTATCTCGAAAACTAAGCATTTGACGCAAAATTTTCACTTAACATTTTTTCTTTAAAATACACCATTTATTCCCAATATGTATGTTTTGTAAAAAATGATGTCATTTTTCGAAAAAGTGGTAAAATATTTGAATTTTAAACGATCGATGTCTCGAGAACTAAGCATTTTTGGGAATATGTTTACTAAACATTTTCTGTTTAGAATACACCATTTATTCCCTATTTACACTATTTGCTTTAAATTTTGTAAAAAATGTAGCCATTTTTCGTAAAAGTGGTAAACTATTTAATTTTTCAACGATCGATATCTCGAGCACTAAGCATTTTTAGTCAAATTATTAGTTAATATTTTGTCTTTAGAATACACCACTTACTCACAATATTTATTTATTGCCTTAAATTTTGTAAAAAATACAGCCATTTTTCATAAAAGTGGTAAAATATTTAAATATTCAACTATCAATATCTCGAGAACTAAACATTTTTAGTAAAATGTTTACTTAATATTTTCTCTTTAGAATACACCATTTATTCCCTATTTACACTATTTGCTTTAAATTTTGTAAAAAATTTAGCCATTTTTCGTAAAAGTGGTAAACTATTTAATTTTTCAACGATCGATATCTCGAGCACTAAGCATTTTTAGTCAAATTTTTACTTAATATTTTCTCTTTAAAATACACCATTTATTCACAATATGTATGGTTTGTCTTAAATTTTGTAAAAAATGCAGCCATTTTTCATAAAAGTGGTAAAATATTTAAATATTCAACTATCGATATCTCGAGAATTAAGCATTCTGGCTAAAATTTTTACTAAACATTTTCTTTTTAGAATACACCATTTATTCCCAATATGTATAGTTTGCCTTAAATTTTGTAAAAAAGGCAGCCATTTCTCGAAAAAGTGTAAAAATATTTAAATTTTCAACGATCGATATCTCGCGAACTAAGCATTCTGGCCAAAATTTTTACTAAACATTTTCTTTTTAGAATACACCATTTATTCCCAATATGTATGGTTTGTCTTAAATTTTGTAAAAAATGTAGCCATTTTTCGTAAAAGTGGTAAACTATTTAATTTTTCAACGATCGATATCTCGAGCACTAAGCATTTTTAGTCAAATTTTTACTTAATATTTTCTCTTTAGAATACACCATTTATTCCCAATATGTATGGTTTGTCTTAAATTTTGTAAAAAATGTAGCCATTTTTCGTAAAAGTGGTAAATTACTTAATTTTTCAACGATCGATATCTCGAGCACTAAGCATTTTTAGTCAAATTTTTACTTAATATTTTCTCTTTAGAATACACCATTTATTCCCAATATGTATAGTTTGCCTTAAATTTTGTAAAAAATGCAGCCATTTTTCGAAAATGTGGTAAAATATTTAAATGTTCAACTATCGATATCTCGCGAACTAAGCAATCTGGCCAAAATTTTTACTAAACATTTTCTTTTTAGAATACACCATTTATTCCCAATATGTATAGTTTGCCTTAAATTTTGTAAAAAATGCAGCCATTTTTCGAAAAAGTGGTAAAATATTTAATTTTTCAACGATCGATATCTCGCGAACTAAGCATTCTGGCCAAAATTTTTACTAAACATTTTCTTTTTAGAATACACCATTTATTCCAAATATGTATAGTTTGCCATACATTTTGTAAAAAATGCAGCCATTTTTCGAAAAAGTGGTAAAATATTTAAATTTTCAACGATGGATATCTCGAGAACTAACCATTTTTTGTCAAATTATTACTTAATATTTTCTCTTTAGAATACACCATTTATTCCCTATTTACACTATTTGCTTTAAATTTTGTAAAAAATGCAGCCAGTTTTTTTTTAAATTTTGTAAAAAATGTAGCCATTTTTCGTAAAAGTGGTAAACTATTTAATTTTTCAACGATCGATATCTCGAGCACTAAGCATTTGAAGTAAAATGTTTACTTAATATTTTCTCTTTAGAATATGCCATTTATGCCCAATTGTCATGTTTTGTCTTAAATTTTGTTAAAAATGCAGGAATTTTTTGTAAAAGTGGTAAACTACTGAAATTTTCAACGATCGATATTTCTTGAATTAAGCATTTTTAGTAAAATGTTTACTTAATATTTTCTCTTTAGAATACACCATTTATTCCCAATATGTATGGGTTGTCTTAAATTTTGTAAAAAAATGCAGCCATTTTTCATAAAAGTGGTAAAATATTTAAATATTCAACTATCGATATCTCGAGAACTAAGCGTTTTTAGTAAAATTTTTACTTAATATTTTCTCTTTAGAATACACCATTTATTCCCAATATGTATAGTTTGCCTTAAATTTTGTAAAAAATGCAGCCATTTTGCGAAAAAGTGGTAAAATGTTTAAATTTTCAACGATCGATATCTCACGAATTAAGCATTCTGGCCAAAATATTTACTAAACATTTTCTCTTTAGAATACACCATTTATTCCCAATTTACAATTGTTGTCTTAAAGTTTGTAAAAAATGCAACCCTTTTTCATAAAAGTGATAAAATATTTAAATGTTCAACTATCGATATCTCGAGAACTAAGCATTTTTAGTCAAATTTTTACTTAATATTTTCTCTTTAGAATATGCTATTTATGCCCAATTGTCATGTTTTGTCTTAAATTTTGTTAAAAATGCAGCTAATTTTCGAAAAATTGGTAAAATATTTAAATTTTCAACGACCGATATCTCGAGAACTGAGCATTTTTAGTCAAATGTTACAATATTTATTTATTGACTTCAATTTTGTAAAAAATGCAGCCATTTTGTATAAAAGCGGTAAAATATTTAAATATTCAACTATCGATATCTCGAGAACTAAACATTTTTAGTAATATTTTTGCTTAATATTTTCTCTTTAGAATATGCCATTTATGCCCAGTTGTCATGTTTTGTATTAAATTTTGTTCAAAATGCAGGCATTTTTCGTAAAAGTGGTAAAATATTTAAATATTAAACTATCGATATCTCGAGAACTAAGCATTTTTAGTCAAATTTTTACTTAATATTTTCTCTTTAGAATATGCCATTTATGCCCAGTTGTCATGTTTTGTATTAAATTTTGTTCAAAATGCAGGCATTTTTCGTAAAAGTGGTAAAATATTTAAATATTCAACTATCGATATCTCGAGAACTAAGCATTTTTAGTCACATTTTTACTTAATATTTTCTCTTTAGAATACACCATTTATTCCCAATATGTATGGTTTGCCTTTGTAAAAATGCTGCCATTTTCCATAAAAGTGGTAAAATATTTAAATATTCAACGATCGATATCTCGAGAACTAAGCATTTTTAGTAAAATTTTTACTTAATATTTTCTCCTTAGAATACACCATTTGTTCCCAATATGTATAGTTTGCCTTAAATTTTGTAAAAAATGAAGCCATTTTTCGAAAAAGTGGTAAAATATTTAAATGTTCAACGATCGATATCTCGAGAACTAAGCATTTTTAGTCACATTTTTACTTAATATTTTCTCTTTAGAATATGCCATTTATACCCAATATGCATGTTTTGTCTTAAATTTTGTAAAAAGAAAAAAATTAAAATATTAAAATTTTCAACGATTGATATCTCGAAAATAAGATACCGCAATTTAAGTCATTTATAACATATACTTTTTATTTTGTACCAAACTTTTTGTAATTTCCATCAATAATGGCAGAAAATGTGGAATTGTGTTCATATGACGTATGAGCATTTTGTTTATATTTACTTTTCTTTTGTACCATTTTGCTTATTATTTATTTTATTCGGAGGAATCGGTGATCTTGTGCATTTAAGGGTAAATTACGCTATGGTT
>NC_134398.1:61681390-61691390 GCF_050003625.1 Haematobia irritans | reverse complement strand
ATTCCACCAGCGTACAAACCACACCAAACAGTGCATTTTTCGGGATGCATGGGCAGTTCTTGAACGGCTTCTGGTTGCTCTTCACTCCAAATGCGGCAATTTTGCTTATTTACGTAGCCATTCAACCAGAAATGAGCCTCATCGCTGAACAAAATTTGTCGATAAAAAAGCGGATTTTCTGCCAACTTTTCTAGGGCCCATTCACTGAAAATTCGACGTTGTGGCAGATCGTAAGTCTATTCATGATGAAATGTCAAAGCATACTGAGCATCTTTCTCTTTGACACCATGTCTGAAATCCCACGTGATCTGTCAAATACTAATGCATGAAAATCCTAACCTCAAAAGAATCACCCTTTACAAGAGTAGCTTAACCAACAGAGGAAAAGAATGTTTGTCAAATTTATTTGGGCAAAGCCCTATAGACTGCAAGATGGTTGGATCGACGCACGTTTCGGAATTACCACATTCCTCATCAGCATCCTCTACTTGCAGCAAAACTATCAACCAATTATCAGAATAAATTCAGGCAGTTTATTAAACCCAACAAAAACCACACTTGAACCCTCCGAAAAAAGGTTTTACATTGATAGCCGGCTTATGCCGAAATAAATTCGAAACAAACATATCTCTTTTCCTATGCCACTGTCAAATCATCGATTTGAATTCACATGGCTGGGTTTATTTTGAGCGTGCCTCCTCTTCTTTTTCCATTTGTTTTGTTTTGTTATTGTTGGTTTTGTTCTTTAAGCATTGTTGTTGTTTTTTATTTCAGCTTAAAACCATACATTGACTAAACTACAAGAGTAGCTTAACCAACAGAGGAAAAGAATGTTTGTCAAATTTATTTGGGCAAAGCCCTATAGACTGCAAGATGGTTGGATGGACGCACGTTTCGGAATTACCACATTCCTCATCAGCATCCTCTACTTGCAGCAAAACTATCAACCAATTATCAGAATAAATTCAGGCAGTTTATTAAACCCAACAAAAACCACATTGTTAGAAAAATATGTTTTTCATATGTTCCGATATAAACAAAATGCGTTTCGGGCACAATTTTAAAACACAATATATTTCAGTGCAAACAAGTAATGTTCCTAAACTAACACTAAATGTTTGGGACATCTATGTTAATATGTTAGAATATATTATGTTTTGGCCATGAATGTTTCATATGTGTGAATGCAAACATATATAAATTTACAAATTTCGACTAAACATACATATGTTGTGATATTTTATTCAAAGCGACAGAGAGAGTATAGAGAAAGAAATAGATATGGAAACCGGGAGAGTTGACGAAAGATATCAACATAACACAGCAAAAGAATCAAAAGAGAACAATTTCTGTGAAACCGCTTGTATGTTGTTTCGGAAAACTGTTTTATGATAAGGCCAAAAATTTGATATGCTTAACTCTAAATATTATTTAATTTGAATAAAGAGAATAGACATTCGGAACCAAGAGAATAGACATTTGAAAACCAAACAGCATATGTTTTCGCCTTGAGAGCAGCATTTTATGTATGTGTGGACATGTTTAGTTCCTCTTTATTAATAAGTAGTCCACGAGGAGTTGACGGACACCTTCAAATATAAAAGCGGGCATTAAGTTCGAGTTTTGCAGCTAAAACAATTTAAAAATTTATTTTTTTTTTTAAAATGAATTATTAACGAAAAAGTAAAAGGCATTTTAGAGCGAGTAAAAAAGTAAAAACTAGTAAAAAACTATTCATGCCTAAATAAATTTATGTTTATATTATAAAATTATTTATGTATGTTTATACTCGACTCCACGTTCTTCTTTTGTTAGAGTTTTTGAATTCCTTTCAAATTTTAAAGTTTTGTACCAAAAACAGTTTTTTGTTACAAAATTGTTATTTTTGCAATAAAAAATAATATTTTATCCAAAAATCAGTCAATTTCATGTATATCAAGCACTGTTACTGACTATAAATCTTTAATAACCCACATTTCGAAGTTTCATTATGAAAGTTTAATATAGTATAAATATAAATATGTAAATTAAAAAAAAATAAAATAAAAGTGTTCGGTCGGAGCAGGGATTGAACCCACGACCCTTTGCATGCAAGGCAGACATGCTAACCACTGCTCCACGTGGCAAACAAATGTATGTTTCTGTTAAATAATGTTATGTTTGCATGGGCTCGTGGGCGCTGCAAACTATGCTATATAAATGTAACTTATAACGATAATTATCTACTGGTGACTATAACAGCTACGTAGCCCAGTGGATAGTGTGTTGGCTTACAAACTGTATGGTCCTCGGTTCGATTCTCCGTCCAGGCGAAAGGTAAAATTTAAAATGTTTATTAAATTAAATAATTTATTCAACATTATTTGTAGTACAGAAAAAGGTGCCAAAAACTAAACAATTTCGTGGAAGTGAAAATTACGAGTATGTTAGGGAATGAGCACAATCGTCTTTGGGAAAAATTCTTCCACGCATATAATATTTTTGTGCTCAAAATGATTCCAAACATATAATATGTTCACATAAAACAAATATATTAATGTTTCGGCAGTATCCAATAATATATGTGCTTCCTGCAAAATATGTTTGGAACATATGTTAAAGAAGCAATTTTTTTTGAGGGTGCACACTTGAACCCTCCGAAAAAAGGTTTTACATTGATAGCCGGCTTATGCCGAAATAAATTCGAAACAAACATATCTCTTTTCCTATGCCACTGTCAAATCATCGATTTGAATTCACATGGCTGGGTTTATTTTGAGCGTGCCTCCTCTTCTTTTTCCATTTGTTTTGTTTTGTTATTGTTGGTTTTGTTCTTTAAGCATTGTTGTTGTTTTTTTATTTCAGCTTAAAACCATACATTGACTAAACTACAAGAGTAGCTTAACCAACAGAGGAAAAGAATGTTTGTCAAATTTATTTGGGCAAAGCCCTATAGACTGCAAGATGGTTGGATGGACGCACGTTTCGGAATTACCACATTCCTCATCAGCATCCTCTACTTGCAGCAAAACTATCAACCAATTATCAGAATAAATTCAGGCAGTTTATTAAACCCAACAAAAACCACACTTGAACCCTCCGAAAAAAGGGTTTACATTGATAGCCGGCTTATGCCGAAATAAATTCGAAACAAACATATCTCTTTTCCTATGCCACTGTCAAATCATCGATTTGAATTCACATGGCTGGGTTTATTTTGAGCGTGCCTCCTCTTCTTTTTCCATTTGTTTTGTTTTGTTATTGTTGGTTTTGTTCTTTAAGCATTGTTGTTGTTTTTTTATTTCAGCTTAAAACCATACATTGACTAAACTACAAGAGTAGCTTAACCAACAGAGGAAAAGAATGTTTGTCAAATTTATTTGGGCAAAGCCCTATAGACTGCAAGATGGTTGGATGGACGCACGTTTCGGAATTACCACATTCCTCATCAGCATCCTCTACTTGCAGCAAAACTATCAACCAATTATCAGAATAAATTCAGGCAGTTTATTAAACCCAACAAAAACCACACTTGAACACTCCGAAAAAAGGTTTTACATTGATAGCCGGCTTATGCCGAAATAAATTCGAAACAAACATATCTCTTTTCCTATGCCACTGTCAAATCATCGATTTGAATTCACATGGCTGGGTTTATTTTGAGCGTGCCTCCTCTTCTTTTTCCATTTGTTTTGTTTTGTTATTGTTGGTTTTGTTCTTTAAGCATTGTTGTTGTTTTTTTATTTCAGCTTAAAACCATACATTGACTAAACTACAAGAGTAGCTTAACCAACAGAGGAAAAGGATGTTTGTCAAATTTATTTGGGCAAAGCCCTATAGACTGCAAGATGGTTGGATGGACGCACGTTTCGGAATTACCACATTCCTCATCAGCATCCTCTACTTGCAGCAAAACTATCAACCAATTATCAGAATAAATTCAGGCAGTTTATTAAACCCAACAAAAACCACACTTGAACCCTCCGAAAAAAGGTTTTACATTGATAGCCGGCTTATGCCGAAATAAATTCGAAACAAACATATCTCTTTTCCTATGCCACTGTCAAATCATCGATTTGAATTCACATGGCTGGGTTTATTTTGAGCGTGCCTCCTCTTCTTTTTCCATTTGTTTTGTTTTGTTATTGTTGGTTTTGTTCTTTAAGCATTGTTATTGTTTTTTTTATTTCAGCTTAAAACCATACATTGACTAAACTACAAGAGTAGCTTAACCAACAGAGGAAAAGAATGTTTGTCAAATTTATTTGGGCAAAGCCCTATAGACTGCAAGATGGTTGGATGGACGCACGTTTCGGAATTACCACATTCCTCATCAGCATCCTCTACTTGCAGCAAAACTATCAACCAATTATCAGAATAAATTCAGGCAGTTTATTAAACCCAACAAAAACCACACTTGAACCCTCCGAAAAAAGGTTTTACATTGATAGCCGGCTTATGCCGAAATAAATTCGAAACAAACATATCTCTTTTCCTATGCCACTGTCAAATCATCGATTTGAATAATAATAATATTAATAATAATAATAATAATAATAATAATAATAATAATAATAATAATAATAATAATAATAATAATAATAATAATAATAATAATAATAATAATAATAATAATAATAATAATAATAATAATAATAATAATAATAATAATAATAATAATAATAATAATAATAATAATAATAATAATAATAATAATAATAATAATAATAATAATAATAATAATAATAATAATAATAATAATAATAATAATAATAATAATAATAATAATAATAATAATAATAATAATAATAATAATAATAATAATAATAATAATAATAATAATAATAATAATAATAATAATAATAATAATAATAATAATAATAATAATAATAATAATAATAATAATAATAATAATAATAATAATAATAATAATAATAATAATAATAATAATAATAATAATAATAATAATAATAATAATAATAATAATAATAATAATAATAATAATAATAATAATAATAATAATAATAATAATAATAATAATAATAATAATAATAATAATAATAATAATAATAATAATAATAATAATAATAATAATAATAATAATAATAATAATAATAATAATAATAATAATAATAATAATAATAATAATAATAATAATAATAATAATAATAATAATAATAATAATAATAATAATAATAATAATAATAATAATAATAATAATAATAATAATAATAATAATAATAATAATAATAATAATAATAATAATAATAATAATAATAATAATAATAATAATAATAATAATAATAATAATAATAATAATAATAATAATAATAATAATAATAATAATAATAATAATAATAATAATAATAATAATAATAATAATAATAATAATAATAATAATAATAATAATAATAATAATAATAATAATAATAATAATAATAATAATAATAATAATAATAATAATAATAATAATAATAATAATAATAATAATAATAATAATAATAATAATAATAATAATAATAATAATAATAATAATAATAATAATAATAATAATAATAATAATAATAATAATAATAATAATAATAATAATAATAATAATAATAATAATAATAATAATAATAATAATAATAATAATAATAATAATAATAATAATAATAATAATAATAATAATAATAATAATAATAATAATAATAATAATAATAATAATAATAATAATAATATTAATAATAATAATAATAATAATAATAATAATAATAATAATAATAATAATAATAATAATAATAATAATAATAATAATAATAATAATAATAATAATAATAATAATAATAATAATAATAATAATAATAATAATAATAATAATAATAATAATAATAATAATAATAATAATAATAATAATAATAATAATAATAATAATAATAATAATAATAATAATAATAATAATAATAATAATAATAATAATAATAATAATAATAATAATAATAATAATAATAATAATAATAATAATAATAATAATAATAATAATAATAATAATAATAATAATAATAATAATAATAATAATAATAATAATAATAATAATAATAATAATAATAATAATAATAATAATAATAATAATAATAATAATAATAATAATAATAATAATAATAATAATAATAATAATAATAATAATAATAATAATAATAATAATAATAATAATAATAATAATAATAATAATAATAATAATAATAATAATAATAATAATAATAATAATAATAATAATAATAATAATAATAATAATAATAATAATAATAATAATAATAATAATAATAATAATAATAATAATAATAATAATAATAATAATAATAATAATAATAATAATAATAATAATAATAATAATAATAATAATAATAATAATAATAATAATAATAATAATAATAATAATAATAATAATAATAATAATAATAATAATAATAATAATAATAATAATAATAATAATAATAATAATAATAATAATAATAATAATAATAATAATAATAATAATAATAATAATAATAATAATAATAATAATAATAATAATAATAATAATATAATAATAATAATAATAATAATAATAATAATAATAATAATAATAATAATAATAATAATAATAATAATAATAATAATAATAATAATAATAATAATAATAATAATAATAATAATAATAATAATAATAATAATAATAATAATAATAATAATAATAATAATAATAATAATAATAATAATAATAATAATAATAATAATAATAATAATAATAATAATAATAATAATAATAATAATAATAATAATAATAATAATAATAATAATAATAATAATAATAATAATAATAATAATAATAATAATAATAATAATAATAATAATAATAATAATAATAATAATAATAATAATAATAATAATAATAATAACAATAATAATAATAATAATAATAATAATAATAATAATAATAATAATAATAATAATAATAATAATAATAATAATAATAATAATAATAATAATAATAATAATAATAATAATAATAATAATAATAATAATAATAATAATAATAATAATAATAATAATAATAATAATAATAATAATAATAATAATAATAATAATAATAATAATAATAATAATAATAATAATAATAATAATAATAATAATAATAATAATAATAATAATAATAATAATAATAATAATAATAATAATAATAATAATAATAATAATAATAATAATAATAATAATAATAATAATAATAATAATAATAATAATAATAATAATAATAATAATAATAATAATAATAATAATAATAATAATAATAATAATAATAATAATAATAATAATAATAATAATAATAATAATAATAATAATAATAATAATAATAATAATAATAATAATAATAATAATAATAATAATAATAATAATAATAATAATAATAATAATAATAATAATAATAATAATAATAATAATAATAATAATAATAATAATAATAATAATAATAATAATAATAATAATAATAATAATAATAATAATAATAATAATAATAATAATAATAATAATAATAATAATAATAATAATAATAATAATAATAATAATAATAATAATAATAATAATAATAATAATAATAATAATAATAATAATAATAATAATAATAATAATAATAATAATAATAATAATAATAATAATAATAATAATAATAATAATAATAATAATAATAATAATAATAATAATAATAATAATAATAATAATAATAATAATAATAATAATAATAATAATAATAATAATAATAATAATAATAATAATAATAATAATAATAATAATAATAATAATAATAATAATAATAATAATAATAATAATAATAATAACAATAATAATAATAATAATAATAATAATAATAATAATAATAATAATAATAATAATAATAATAATAATAATAATAATAATAATAATAATAATAATAATAATAATAATAATAATAATAATAATAATAATAATAATAATAATAATAATAATAATAATAATAATAATAATAATAATAATAATAATAATAATAATAATAATAATAATAATAATAATAATAATAATAATAATAATAATAATAATAATAATAATAATAATAATAATAATAATAATAATAATAATAATAATAATAATAATAATAATAATAATAATAATAATAATAATAATAATAATAATAATAATAATAATAATAATAATAATAATAATAATAATAATAATAATAATAATAATAATAATAATAATAATAATAATAATAATAATAATAATAATAATAATAATAATAATAATAATAATAATAATAATAATAATAATAATAATAATAATAATAATAATAATAATAATAATAATAATAATAATAATAATAATAATAATAATAATAATAATAATAATAATAATAATAATAATAATAATAATAATAATAATAATAATAATAATAATAATAATAATAATAATAATAATAATAATAATAATAATAATAATAATAATAATAATAATAATAATAATAATAATAATAATAATAATAATAATAATAATAATAATAATAATAATAATAATAATAATAATAATAATAATAATAATAATAATAATAATAATAATAATAATAATAATAATAATAATAATAATAATAATAATAATAATAATAATAATAATAATAATAATAATAATAATAATAATAATAATAATAATAATAATAATAATAATAATAATAATAATAATAATAATAATAATAATAATAATAATAATAATAATAATAATAATAATAATAATAATAATAATAATAATAATAATAATAATAATAATAATAATAATAATAATAATAATAATAATGATAATAATAATAATAATAATAATAATAATGATAATAATAATAATAATAATAATAATAATAATAATAATAATAATAATAATAATAATAATAATAATAATAATAATAATAATAATAATAATAATAATAATAATAATAATAATAATAATAATAATAATAATAATAATAATAATAATAATAATAATAATAATAATAATAATAATAATAATAATAATAATAATAATAATAATAATAATGATAATAATAATAATAATAATAATAATAATAATAATAATAATAATAATAATAATAATAATAATAATAATAATAATAATAATAATAATAATAATAATAATAATAATAATAATAATAATAATAATAATAATAATAATAATAATAATAATAATAATAATAATAATAATAATAATAATAATAATAATAATAATAATAATAATAATAATAATAATAATAATAATAATAATAATAATAATAATAATAATAATAATAATAATAATAATAATAATAATAATAATTATAATAATTGTTGTTGTTTTTTTATTTCAGCTTAAAACCATACATTGACTAAACTACAAGAGTAGCTTAACCAACAGAGGAAAAGAATGTTTGTCAAATTTATTTGGGCAAAGCCCTATAGACTGCAAGATGGTTGGATCGACGCACGTTTCGGAATTACCACATTCCTCATCAGCATCCTCTACTTGCAGCAAAACTATCAACCAATTATCAGAATAAATTCAGGCAGTTTATTAAACCCAACAAAAACCACACTTGAACCCTCCGAAAAAAGGTTTTACATTGATAGCCGGCTTATGCCGAAATAAATTCGAAACAAACATATCTCTTTTCCTATGCCACTGTCAAATCATCGATTTGAATTCACATGGCTGGGTTTATTTTGAGCGTGCCTCCTCTTCTTTTTCCATTTGTTTTGTTTTGTTATTGTTGGTTTTGTTCTTTAAGCATTGTTGTTGTTTTTTTATTTCAGCTTAAAACCATACATTGACTAAACTACAAGAGTAGCTTAACCAACAGAGGAAAAGAATGTTTGTCAAATTTATTTGGGCAAAGCCCTATAGACTGCAAGATGGTTGGATGGACGCACGTTTCGGAATTACCACATTCCTCATCAGCATCCTCTACTTGCAGCAAAACTATCAACCAATTATCAGAATAAATTCAGGCAGTTTA
>NC_134398.1:61660670-61681290 GCF_050003625.1 Haematobia irritans | reverse complement strand
ATATATATATATATATATTATATATATATTATATATATATATATATATATATATATATATATATATATATATATATATATATATATATATATATATATATATATATATATATATATATATTATATATATATATATATATATATATATATATATATATATATATATATATATATATATATATATATATATATATATATATATATATATATATATATATATATGTATATATATATATATATATATATATATATATATATATATATATATATATATATATATATATATATATATATATATAAATATATATATATATATATTATATATAATTATATATATATATATATATATATATATATATATATATATATATATATATATATATATATATATATATATATATATATATATATATATATATATATATATATATTATATTATATATATATTAATTATATATATATATATATATATATAATATATATATATATATAATATATATATATATATATATATATATATATATATATATATATATATATATATATATATATATATATATATATATATATATATATATATATATATATATATATATATATGTATATATATATATATATATATATATATATATATATATATATATGGGAGCTATATCTAAATTTGAACCGATTTCAATCAAATTTACCAAGCCTTGGTAGAATGTCAATTCTACCCTCTGTGCAAAATTTCACGAAGATCGGTAGTAAACTTTGGCCTCTGTGGTCTTATGAGTCTAAATCGGACGAAGGATATATATGGGAGCTATATCTAAATCTGAACCGATTTGGCTGATATTTTGCAAGATTTTCGAGATTCATAAAATATTTGGATGTACGGTATTTCAAGAAAATCGGTTGATAAACACGCTAACTATGACCAAATCGGGGATAAATATATATGGCAGCTATATCTAAATCTGAACCGATTTTTTTCCAAAACCAATAGCGATTGTCTCTGTCCCAAGAAACGGCCCTATGCCAAATTTGAGGACGATCGGACTTAAATTGCGAGCTGTACTTTGTGCACAAAATTACATATACAGACAGACGGACGGACAGACAGACAGACAGGCAGACAGGCAGACAGACAGACGGACATCGCTAAATCGACTCAGAATTTAATTCTAAGCCGATCGGTATACTAAAAGATGGGTCTATGACCACTATTTCTTGGCGTTACATACAAATGCACAAACTTATTATACCCTGTACCACAGTAGTGGTGAAGGGTATAAAAATTATATGGAGTGACGAATCAAAGTTTAATTTGTTCGGATCAGATGGAAAATGCTACGTAAGAAGGCCTCTAAACAAATCATTGGGTCCTAGATATACCATCAAGACAATTAAACACAGAGGCGGAAATGTGATGATATGGGGAGCAATCAATTGGTATTGTATAGGCCCAAACACCGCATAGATGGACGCATGGATATAAATATATATTGAATAATATAATGGAATCATACTCATTCGCAAATATACCGGGAAGGTAAATTTTTCAACAGCATAACGATCCGAAGCACACTTCGCGTGTAGTAAAACAATGGTTAACGGATACAAGAAACACGATTTTGTCCTGGCCGCCGCAAAGTCCGGATATAAATCCCATACAAAATATACATCGAACGAAAACACATGGAACGAATGTTGAAAACAAATACTACTAAAAATAATGAAGATCACTTTTTTAAAACTTTTTTATTTTTGTTATTTATTTCCCTGAATAGAATTAAATCTGAATTCTTTTTCTGTTTTGTAGCCCGGAACTCAAGCTTTAATTTAAGGTATATTTGGTTCATATTTTTCATTTCGTTTCACAACTTACTTCAAATTGATAGGTGTACTTATTTTTGCTGACTGTACACTGAAAAAACTGTTGTCGTGAGGCCAAAGATTTCATGTCCTTAAAATACGAATGCGAATTTTGCTTAGCATAAAAGACGCATTTCTCTTATATAAAGTTTTTTCCTTGTCCAAAAGTTTATAAACTTTTCAATGAAGTCATTTTGTCCATAAAGTTAGGTGATTCGACCACAAAATTGGTATCTTTTCATGAAAAAAAATTTTGTTTGGCTAACGTCAATTTGAATTTAATAATACAGAAAAATTCTTCAAAATTAATGAAATAGTATTTAAATTTTTTGACTTTTTGCATCTTGTTTTGCAAAACTTTATTTTAAAGTCATTTTTTACTTGAAACATAGCATAATTTCTACTTGAAGTCGATTGTGAATTTGAAAATTTAAGTTGTAGTTAACACGTTTTTAAAGGACTTTGAGAAAACATGAAGAACAGTTAAAATATTAATAAATTAAAATTTGTTTCTAAAATCAAGTACGCAAAACTCAAATTTAAAAAAGAATTGAGTGTTAAAAGTATCCTTACTTCAATTCTGCGCTTCTTTGGCTCGGAATCAATACCAAAATCATTAGTGTAAAGACAAAATCTTTGGAATTGGGCATGCTTTTTTCAGTGTATATATTTTTTTCTTAAGTATGGGTGATCTTATGCATTTAAGGGTTAATTATAAAGTCTTCTATTGCAGTGTGCTGGATATCACAAGAATATGAGGATATCATCACAGAATTTAGTGTAAAACTTAAATTTATTTACCTAAATTTATTTACCTGCTAATAGACCGTGGCTATACTTGGTTATGATTGGGCGTGCCACCGCCCATTCAAACTTGAAACGTATATAACTTATGAACTTTCAGAGGTATGAATATGAGATTTGGTATATATGGTGATTGTACAGTAGGGCGGTGCCACGCTCCCTTTTAAAAAAGTTCTGGCTCAGTCGGATTTTATGTTTTTTGGAAAAAATTAATACAATTTTCACTTAGTAATCAATTTATTTTTATTATAATAACGTTGATGAAAGGGGTATTGTTGTATCATATGTGTAACTAACTTCGGGACCCAAAGCAGATATTAAATTTGTTATAAAAATAGCTTGTTCCTTCATATCTACAAAGTAGGAAAAAAATTATACATAAGTTTTTATATATAACGTTTTATATTATAAGACATATGTTTCTGACCTGCTATTATAAAATATAGTCATCAAACTCCAATGATTTGTCCTACCTATAAGCATCGTCGTCATCTGTTTCATGATTTGTGCCTTCTGGTACCACGTTCTTCAAAACTGAAACAAGTACCACTGATTTTGGAAGTTGGTGGAATTTGTTTTGGCAAATTTGATTTACCAGATAGGATTGGATCTTAACTAAGTAAGAACCTATTTAATATGTCTCGATGGCAATCCTCTCGACTACATTTGCAAGAAAAATGTTATCTGTAGTTCTTAAACTCTTTGTTTCGGGCAACCCAGGAACCCAATTACAAGTTTTACATCTTTTTCAACACGTTTGACGTTTTCGCATTTCAATACACAACACATAACGCAAAATATCATTGTAACACGCTGTTGTTAACGATATATAAAAACACTAATTATAACAAAGAAAACGAAGAAAAAACTAACAAAAGACAAGGACTGGTGTTTTTTTGCTTGAATGACTATTTTCACAGTTAATTTAATAAAAACAAAAAAATTCGCGCAAAAACGCACAACATTTTATTATTTAATATGAAAGCCTAGGAATTGTAGATTATTAAAACATTAATATTCTAACACCAAGTGACCCCATTCATATTTAAATATCCAAGAATATTTTGAAAATAGCCAAAATTTAGACACATTTTAAAATATTTTTCAAAATATTTATACACATTTTTTTTACACAATTTTTGTAGAACAACGCTAAAATATCTGAGGTTGAAGATTCCATAGTGAAAATATTACTTTTTGCTTGCGAAATACTATATATTAAGCTCCGAAATATACCGAATTTCAAAAAAACACTACTTTGCGCGAATAGCTCAAAAATTGCTTAACTTTAACACAATGCAACTTGACAAGTAAAAAACATATGACATTGAAATTTTCAGTAGTGATGTAGAATTTTATATACTTTAATCGGATGCTAAGTATTTTTCAAAAAACAAAAATGTAATTTTTCAATTAATCTCCATTTTTTGCGATTTTGCCCCTCTGTGCGTCGCACAGTGGGTTGAGCGGTAGGCAAAGTGGCGATTAATTCAGGAAAGCCGTAATTTTAAAATATTGTTATTTTGTATTGATGGATAGTCATAAATACATAAAAAGGCATAACTAGAAACAACAACAAAAATTTTAAAAATTGTTGTTTTAATCTTTTATGGCATTTTTTTGTATTTTGGAAAAAGTGGTCTTATATCACAATTTTCGCTGTAATTTTTCAAAGAAAAACGATAAATTAGGAAATGCAATTGAAAATTAGAGCATACTTAATGTGCTTTTAGAAAAAAAATGTTCTTAAAAAATAATAGTTAATAAATATTTAATCTGTATTTATATACCCAAAATTTTAAATCAAAATCCGATTTTTTTTCTTCAAATTCCGTAATTCCACATATTAAAAAAAAAAATTACATTAGAAAATATTATTATATCTTATTGATCAATATTCATAAAAAAACATAGTATAAAAATAAAACAAGCAACCATTAAAGTATTCATAATCATCATTTACTTCACAACCATTATAAAATTAATTTACTTAATAATAATAATTTTCTTTTTAATCATCATACAATTCGTTAACATAATCTTCATCATCTTCGTCACCATTATCATTTTCATTTTGGGTAAGAATAAGTAACTCCAATGCGGTCTGAGGCATTTGCTGCATTTTCATTTTGCAACTCTTCCTCTTGCTCGAAATAAATGGATCTGAACTGAAGAAATCTGTTAAAGACGTCTTCTATTGTATTTTCCCGACTGAATTTACGGGAAAAGTGCTCCCTATACATTTTGAAGTCCTTATTTCTGGCTTCCAGAGATTCTTCAGTTAGCTTACGAAGCTTTGTAAGTAATTTGGAATTAATTAATTAATTTTTTTTTCGTGAGTGCGTGTGATTTATTTTTTAGCTTTGCCAATAATTAACTGTACACTCAGTAGCTACAATAACAAATACTAAACGGAATATAAAGACAAAAGCTAATAAGGTCAAAGTGATTTTTTGTTTGTTTTATTTTTTCATATATATTTTTAGCGACTGGAGTTATTTTACAAATTCTTTAATAAGTAAAAAAATGCAACAAAAAGGCAAAAAGATGTTTTGGAATTTATAAGCTGAAACTTCATATTTTAAGAGAATATAAGCAGTTTTACCAAGTTTCACCGATAATTCAGTTGAAATCCAATACAAACATCAAAAATACCCAATTTTTGGAGCACTTTCCTTATATTTTTTTTCAATATTTCCAAAACATTTATCTATACAAACAAATATTTATCATATGCTCAAATACCTGAAGTAGACGGCTCCATTATAAAATTTTCACTTTTAGAAGTCTTAATTAAAAAAATTATCACTGGAAATATGCAAATTTTCACTTTTAACCAATGCGCGCAAAAATAATAATAATTATTGAACTTTGAAGACACACTGCAAATAAAGTAAACAACTAAGAACTTTTATTTTGGCATGTAGTGATGTAGAATTTTATCTTCTTTCACCCGGTACCAAATACGGTTATTAAAGTTAAAGTTCATCTATTGAATTAATCGCCACTTTTGATAATTTCAACCCTCTGTGCGTCGGTCCGATTGGTTTGACTATGTCTCGTAACAGCCATGCAAAACTTTATCAATATCGACCCATAATTACATATACCCATGAAGCTTTCTGGAGAAGGAAGTTTCGTGCAATGCGATTGGGAGTATATTTTTATATAATAATGAAAAAAAAATATTCTAGATAGTTCCTAATTGGCGCCAAAGCATTAAAAGTTTAACCACAATCTAGTCCATTCGTAATATTTTTGAGAGCTTTACGAAAAATGTCTTCTCCTTTAGTTCATACAATTTTTTGGACATAGAAAAAAGAAAATTTAATTTTGGCTAAGAAAAATTTCTTAAAAATTATAAATTAGTTTTAGCATTATTTCAATACTGGCTCTTTTTTCTGTGTAATCAATTATAGTTTCTCTGGATTAACGCATTATTCAATAACATCGGATTGGATTGAATTATGTATCGCCTTTCATAACATTTTGAATAAAAACAATCAGATACTATTTTAATGTTTTATAGCCACGTTCAGAATGTATGTAAGTATCTCAGTGTATTGAGAATTCTTTAAAAGGAAATATTACCTGGTTTATCAAATTGAACCTTCAACTCTATATGAAAAAGGCGATGATGCTAACCACGATGGTGCTAGTGGTTCCTGCTGAATTTGAAGTTCATGAGTCTATTTTTTCTCCCTCTGTGGTTTCAGCATTTGTTTGTTTTCTTGTTCTATACACCTATTATAATTACAATTGTTACCTCTAAACTTATTCCTTTGACTAAAAATCGTGGTCTTTCATTTTCCTTGAAATATGAATACCCATTTTTTGTTTAATTTTATCCAGAATAGAGGAGGCAAAATTTAATTTTAGATAAGCTTAATGACACAGAGC
Source organism: Haematobia irritans (assembly GCF_050003625.1). Classification (NCBI taxonomy): domain Eukaryota; kingdom Metazoa; phylum Arthropoda; class Insecta; order Diptera; family Muscidae; genus Haematobia; species Haematobia irritans. The sequence goes on along the minus strand of NC_134398.1, from coordinate 61,674,733 downwards.
GAACGCATTTTGTTTTCATTAAGGACAAGTTTTAAAAGGAGAAATTATAATGATTTGATGTTTTTTTTTGTTTGCTGCTATAGCAGCGAAAAACAGAGAACAAATGAATGGATCTCAAAGGATATTGAATCTTTACCTTCTTTGCCAAATTACATTGGGCGTAGAAGGAGATGAAGAAGACGGAGTAAGAGTAAAGGCAACAACCCTCTACCTTCGTCGCATGATTAACTATGGCTCTGTCATCGATTGTCGCCAAGTTAAAAAGATACTTAAAAGACAAAGGATTACGCTGAAAGTTAATGAAAGGATGAATGCCATATTTGAGTTTAATTAGATGGTGCGGTGCAGTAGCTCTGTCGTGGGAACAAACTTTTCTCAAAAGACTTCATTTAACAGACTCTGATGAATTTGAAAAATGCCAAATAATTTATTGCGTATGAAATGAAGCAGATCAATCAATTTGTTTGAAATATTTTTGTGAACTAAAATTTTGACTATCATTAGGGCTAAATCAATGCCAAAGTTTTCAATTAAAGTGGTATTTATGGGGTCGAAATTGTATCGTAAATTAATGAATGGGCTTGAAAACTAATTTAATGATTGACATTGGATGATGCTGAAAGAAATTATTATATTGACCCATAGCATGACGAGTGATATTTGGCTATCATAATTATACACACAAAAAATAACGTTGTTTGCAAAATTCTTTTCGCGGTCTGTTTGAAAGGAAAATACGCAAAAAGTGAAACCTCTATTTCACTAAAGCCAATTTAATTTTAATTTAGTTCAAGGAATTATTATGTTTGGAGAAAGTTTCCTTTACTACAATAATTTTTTACGTACGTTAGTTAAATTAACTTTAAAACGGGCAAAAATTATACACAAATGAAGCATAAAGATTTACTCACTTCGTATTTTTCACAAAATAGTTCGTTATTTCTTTAAATTTGTAAATTTATTACAAATGCGCCCATCTTGAACATCGTATGACACTCAAGACATTTTTGCAAATTTGAACTCCAATTGTTTCCTTCAAACTACAAAATTTTCTTTAAGAAGTGAAAAAATTTAATTATTTCTAATAAATTTTGTTAAATTTATCGAATCGACGTTTGTAATACTGTTCAGTAAAAATTTTCTATAAATAATCACAACTTTCTAAAATTTACCAATACTATTCTTATATGGTCAGATGAAACAAAAATAAACCGCTTTCCATCCGATGCAAAAGAACATTACTGGTAAAAACGTCAGAATATTACTGGTAAAACACCACGTTAAGCAAACTGTTAAGCATGGATGGGAAAGCCTCATGGTATGTGGGTGGTAGCAAACTTGGCCGCTGGTTAATTGTAAGGAATCATGAAAAAAGAGTATCTTGATACTTTGCAATCAAATTTGTTTAAGTTTGTGGAGGTTTGATCCTACCTTGCAGAGCAAGTTGTTTTTCAAAAAGACGGCAGACCCATGTATATTTACAAAATTGTAATGAAATGGTTGTCGGAGCAAAGTTTTGAAATGGTCAAATGGCCACCACAAAGCCCCGATCTCAATCCCATTGAGAATGTCTCTGGATAAAAGGCGTTTGAGATTACACCAAATACCATCAAAAAATAGCGATGAGATCTAGAACCAAACTAAATGTCATTTTCATATAATATTCACAGTCGAATAACATTTCGTATTTATACCCTTCACCACTACTGTGGTACAGGGTATAATAAGTTTGTGCATTTGTATGTAACGCCAAAAAGGAAATCTTTGAGACCCATCGTTTAGTATACCGATCGTCTTAGAATTGAATTCTGAGTCGATTTATCTATGTCCGTCTGTCTGTCTGTTCATGTATTTTTGTGTGCAAAGTACAGGCCGCAGTTTGAGTCCGATCGTCCTCAAATTTGGCACAGAGTCTTTTTTCGGGACAAAGACAATCGCTATTGATTTTGGAAAAATCGGTTCAGATTTAGATATAGCTGCCATATATATTTATCACCGATCTGGTTATAGTTGGAGTGTTTATCAACCGATCTTCTTCAAATTCCATACATCCTAATATTTTATGAGTCTCAAAAAACTTGCAAAATATCAGTCAAATCGGCTCAGATTTAGATATAGCTCCCATATATATATCTTTCGCCCGATTTGCAATTATATGGTCCCAGATGCCAGAGTTTTACCCAGATTTGCTGACCATTTTGTACAAGGAGTACAATTGATATTGTCGTCAATTGTGACAAATTTAGTTGAAATCGGTTCAGATTTAGATATAGCTCCCATATACATATATCTTTCGCCCGATTTAGACTCATACGACCACAGACTACAAAGTTTAACATCGATTTACGTGAAATTTTGGAGAAGGAATTGACATTCTATTTATGCATGTTAAATTTAGTTGAAATTGCTTCAAATTTAGATATAAAATTTGCCCAGAGAGTCGAATTAATATTCTACCAATCCTTGCTAAATTTGGTTGAAATTCAGATTTAGATGTAGGTCCCATATATATCGTTCGTCCGATTTAGATTCATATAACAACCGGAGACCAAATTTTCATTTCGATTTACTTGAAATTTTGCCCTGAAAGTAGAATTAAGATTTTGGCATTGTGTACCAAATTTAATTCAAATTGGTATATATTTAGATATAACATAGCTCCCATATATACAGCTGATTTGGGGAAATATCGCAGAAAATTTCATATTTTATGCCAATTTAAACGGAATTTTACTGCATACTGTTTTAGATAAAGCGCCATACGAGTATATTCTTCCGATTTAGGCGAAAATGGCACAACGTCAACGAAGATGTCCCTATACTTTCCACAGATGATTTAGATAAGGTTCCGGCTGTGTAAATGTCGCTTGATGTGGCCAAATATACGCGACAATTGACCACCTGTCTTGGTGAAAGTTAGTCAATAACCTTGTGAAATCACCACTGCTAGAGAGCAAAAATAAATAATGAATGCACTTTTGTGCAATAAAATTGCTGTAGCTTTATATTTCTCATATATTTTTACTTAGCTTTATTTCGTTTCAGGGCGTTAATCGATTTAAACTTAACGCCTAGAGATTTTTTTAGAAGTTTAAAAATGTCTCTCCAAATCGGTTCTGATTTAAATATTTGTATTTGTGAAGGAGTTGAGATGGTATCAAAAATGTTGGTCTACATAGTGGTGAAGGGTATAATAAAGTCGGCCCCGACCAACTTTCGACATAACTTACTTGTTTTTAAATGGCATTTGTGTTAATGAAAATTAATTGAGGAATTGTTTTTTGTTTTAAAACTTGAAATGTGGCAAAAATAACGAATGCTCTTTATCATGGATGGGATCGCAACAAAGCAAAAATGATCTGAAAAGAGGATGTCGGCAAAAAAAAAATCAAAACGCTGGTTTGTATTGGAAATGCTTTGTTTAGAGAACTCAAATTAAACATTTTAAACATTTGTTTTTGCTTATAAGAACCAAATATTATTATAATTACATCCTATACTTTATATGCACTCATATTAATCCAGTTCATTTCATTCAATTTTGTTCATTTAAGTGTATTACTCACAACACCGCTTGTTAATGTATTATATATCCAATTACTAATTAAATATATTATAATGAATTTTTATAAAGTTTAAGTTTTACCATATATCACGAAAGGTGGGGAGGCGAAAGTAGAGAAACACTGAAATGGGCTCAATATTCCTCAAATTCAGCAAAGTATGGCGGGTGCAGAAATGAATAGCCGACTGATAAACACCTAAAGTTGGCACTCTCAGTTAACTTCGCCAATTTTTATTTTTTTCTCTCTCTATCCCTCTATCTCTATAATACTCTTTCTCTCTCACACACGAGCTATCTCAAGTAATATCATCTATGAGAACGGGCTCAATCCTATTTCTAACGGCAAAGAATCACCCCCACGACTGAGCACGGCTGGGGCCAGGAGATAGACAATGCCGAAGGAAATAGTACCGAATAAGTCGTCCGTCACATAGAAAAAAATCGCACCCAACGTGGGGCGATAGGGGTCACTAAAATTGTAAATGAATTCAACTCGGAAGCGGGATTATTTTTGCGAAAGTCATAACTCACGCCCACTTACGTAGATATTTTTTCGTGACTCACTCTCACGCACTAAATTTGGTTTGCTAATCACGCTCACGCACACTCTCGCCGTTGCCATCAGCGTGACTCATGATTCACGCGTGAGTCACACAAAATTTTTCGTGAGTCACGACAATTTCGTGTCACGTGCACACCTCTACTTTGAAGTATATAGAAATTGAGGTGGATTTAATGACAGATAAACTCCTAAGCACATCGGTTTAAAGAGGACGCTTCTTGAAGATAAGTATAAAGTTTATACATATGGAGACTACTACATTACATTATCGATTTATAATATCTAACCATTTTTGGTTAAGTTTTAGAGGAATCTTAAACTTCTCGTTTAAATGTGCAAGTATATCCGATGATATAACGCCTTTCACATGATTTCAAGTCTAAATTCTATAGATTTTTACCTGCATTGCTCGATTGAGCACCAAAAGTAAACTAGGGAATCCCGTACAATATGGATGATGAGTGTTCCTTCCTTTCCCTGAAGAAGATATCAAACCCATACCAATATATGACCAAATTTATCATATCAATTTATGGTTCTAGATTTCCAACTCGATCGTCCAATCTGTATTCTTTGTGTACGTACTTGATTCTAGGAAAAAAAAATAATTTATTCAGTTTTTGAGCTTTTTCTTCATGTGTTAACAAAGTTCTTGAAACCGCATTAACGACATCTTAAATTTCTAAATTAGGACTCGATTTCACTTAAAGTAAAAATTATGCAATTTTCATTTTAAAAAACGTTTTTAATGTAAAGTGCTGAAAAACATCTCCTACTTTTAAACACTTTTTTGCTTTGTAGTCAAGTCGCAAACAGTTAACAAATTTAAATTTAATAAATTACTTTTGAAGAATTTTTCATACCCAACTCAAAAAAAATTTTTGCTTCATGCTTTCATGTTAAGATGTCCAGTTTTATGTCGAATCACTTAGATAAAAGAAAAAACGACTTCATTGAATAGTTGACTTTTGGACAAAAAACCTTTATACCAGAGAGAGAAAGCAAAATTCGCGTTCGTATTTTAAGGACATGAAATCTTTGATCTCACGACAATAATTTTTCAGTGTACTACAATAAAAATGGCTTTTTGCTTTTTTTCTTTAATGTACTGGTTTCGCCAATTTCAAATTTGACAAGTCTGGATGTGTGACATGTTTTAGGCAGAAACTTTAAGGTAAAATTACGTGTCATGCGTTAATCGTGCGTTCAGCTCTCAAAGTGAAAAATTAACTTTTAAATCAAAGCACGGATTAACGCATGGTATGATATTTCACCTTTACGTTGGTCTGGAACATACAAGGCATATTAATATTTTACGAAACAAAAGTTTTTGAAATATCTTTAAGAGATTCACCGCAATAAAGACTAAACATTTGGATAGCCCAAATGTAAGCGACGCAACGATTCATGCTCATATTTTTAATATTAAAGAAACGACCTCTCGATTACTTTTGTAGTGCGTTCTATGAATTATATATGAAAATCCACCTATAGTCGACAAAAACATCACCACATACATACACATTTTCTGTTTTTTTTTTTCATTTTGTATGTTAAGTATGCCATAAGGGCAAATGGAAAAATCTATAGGCAGACTGATGAAAGTCGATGACACCATTTCAATTTTTGGAAGATTGCCATTTTACCATACTTTTCCATAATATTCTTGGATGTGCGCATAAATGAGGGTATGCATACCATATAAATTTCTACAAACATGTTATCAGTATCAAGGCATATTCAGCATTACCGTCCACATCCCTTAACCCATCTTCTGTACAGAGCTCATGTGTGCATGCCATGTCAATTTTTCTGGATTTACATGCATATGTTTAAGGTGTTACAACGGTTGTATCCAGAACTACTTATGCATATTACACCGTATACTAGTAACTAATACATTTAGTCATACGAACATATCAATTTCAATGTAAAAAGGGTCCCAGACAGAAAATTTGCCCCCAGGATGCACTATGTTGAGTCATGACGAATCGTACAAAATTCACTAATTATGCCTAAAAAACACATAGTTGTCAAGGAATAAAAATTTTTTTCTGCCAAAAAATCAATAATAATAATGCAAATCAATAATATTGATTTAAGACTCCTCACGTATTTTTTTCGCAAGATTCAGATCGCTATTATTAACCGGGTTTGATGAAATTCGGTAAAGTTATTATTTTTTCCACAAAGACTTTTATTTACTAGCCGATCGGCTTTAAACTTGACGTTCAAAATTTAGATATAGCTCCCATATACAGGATTGCTGATATATAATGCAAAAGCAACAAGCATATTTTTATACCTTCCACCATACGTCACAGACCCCCATAAGGTATATTTTTATTGGTCGTGGTTCAATCCTGAGTCGATCTAATGTTGAAATCACACTAGCCATACTTCCCAGATCCAATTTGCCAAAAAGCTTGACATTGACCAAAAAACTTGATTTTGAAAAACAAACTTGACATATATAAGCACTCATACTATTGGGTTTAAATTATTTTTTTATTATTGTTTTCATAAACATTATAAGGTTTTTATTATATCAAAGGTCATTCTATTCCTATCTTTGGTATATAAAGTATTTGGATATAAGCTCCATACGTCCGGAGACTCTTTCAGGAGTAAATTTAATATACACGAAGAAAAAAAAAGATTGAAAACTGGTATTCCAAACGTTGTGATTTTTTACTTTTTTTAATTTCTTGGAAAAAACTATTTTGGATACAAAATTTTTACTTTAGAAAAAAAAAATAAAAAATACTTATTATACTAAAATCGAATCCAGTCCGGTAGAATTTTAGAACATAGTGTTAATATATGGCATCTAGAGCCATGCAAAAATTGGTCCATTTCGGTTTATTATTATATAGAGTCCCCAAAATAAATCGACCCCCAGATTTGGCTTGGGAACCTCTTGGAGTAGCAAATTTTATCCGATCCGATTGAATAAATAGTATCTAACGACCATGCAAAAATTGGTCCATAATTATATATAGCCCCCATATAAGCCAATCGCCAGATTTGATTTCCGCAGCTTTCTGGAGGTGCAAATTTCATCCGATACGGTTGAAACTTGGCCCTGTACACAGAAAAAAATATCACCAAAATATTTCCAATTAAAAAGTTAATTGAAGTTGAAAATTTTTTCAATTAATAAATTAATTGATACAATTAACTTTTTAATCATGATAGAAACATTAAGTTAATTAAGTCAATGATTGAAAATGTTTACATTTTTAATTAAAAAATTAATTGATAAATTAACTTTTTAATCAAATTCGGAAGACTAATTCAGTTAACCCTTTCACTACCGAAATAAACCTAATGTTAAAAACTTTAATTTTTCTTCTGTTTTTACTTGTACTAACTAACAGCATGTAGAACAAAAATTGCCTACTTCAAATACTTCAAGAGCTATATGAGCTTGTTTTGAAAATTTGATTCTTGAATTGTGGTCAAGTGGCCTTACGAAAATAAGCGCTATTTGGCCTATAATGTCCTTCAAAGTATGAGCAAAAATACAAAAAAGAATATGAAAAAGTGTCAGCTATAGTTTTCGTATGAATGTCCATTTACTAGAAACATACAGTAGAAAAATTGTCTCAAATTTTCGTATTTTTCGTTTATTTCTAAAGAAGTTTACAAAAATGTATTTTGGATCTCACCAATATGAAAAATATTTTTAGGTTATTTAGATTAAAGACTCTACTCTAAAATAACATCGAGAAATAAATCAAAACTAAGTGGAAAAATAGAATTTGGTGTCTTTTCGGTACACACAAAAAAAAAAATTCTGATTCAATTACGAAATTAATTGATCCAATTAATTTTTAATTGAAATGTCTTCAATCACAGAAATGATAGTATCAATTAAAAAATTAATTGAAGGTCAATTAAAAAGTTAATTGATCCAATTAAAAAATTAATTGATACTATTATTTTTGTGATTGATTTTTGTTTCAATTAACAAATTTTTTGAATCAATTAAATTTTTAATTGAAAATTTTGTAAAACTCAATTAACATTTTAATTGGAAAAATTTTCGTGAAATTTTTTTGTGTGTAGTGAAAGGGTTAAAAAAAAGTGCTGATTTTTTTATTTTTAATTAAAAATGTATTTCAAACAATCATTTGTTAATCCAAACAAAAACTCTAAGCCAATTCAGAAAGTAATTAAAAATATTTACCTTTTTTAATTAATAAATTAATTGAGTTTTGCAATCAACATCAATTAAATTTTTAATTGAATCAATTAAAAAATTAATTGAAATTTGTTGAAAAAATCAATTAATTTTTTAATCAAGAATTTTTTCTATGCCCAATTAAAACTGTGATTGATACTATCATTTTCGTGATTGAAGACATTTCAATTAAAAAATTAATTGGATCAATTAATTTGGTGATTGAATCAGAAAAAAAAATTTTTGTGTGTAATTACCGTTGAAAATTGAGTCATATAGGTTTATAATTATTTTTAGACTCCTCTATATAGACAGATAAATAACTTAAATGGTTTACATAGGCATTTAACCTGCCCCCGTAAGGATTACGCTAATAGAAAAAATTGCGTTCCACAATCGTGAAGGGACGGTGTCAAAATGAAACGGAAACGTTCACAAAAAATCAAAACGCAATATTTCACGATTTTATTTTTTCCATGGTGGAGTGCACATAACATTTGGTCTGGCCGATCTTACGGCCGGATTTTATATATTTAAAGTTGGCACAACGTACACTGAAAAAAAATTTTTTTGAGGTCAAAGATTTCATGTCTTTAATACACAAATGCAGACGCATTTCTCTAATATAATTTTTTTTCCTTGTCCAAAAGTCGATAAACTTTTCAATGAAGTCGTATTGTCCTTATAATTAAGTGATTTGACTTAAAAATGGGTATCATAACATGAAAGAAAAAATGTTTTGGGCTAAGGACAACTTGACTTTAATAATTCAGAAAAATTCTTTAAAGTTAATGAAATTGTCTTTAAATTAGTTGTCTTTTTGCATCTTGACTAGAAAGCAAAAAATTGTTCAAATATAGGGCATGTTTTTCAAAACTTTAGTTTAAAGACGTTTTTTACTTGAAACATAGCATAATTCCTAATGGAAGTCGAGTCTTAATTTGGAAAATAAAGTTGTCGTTAACTCGTTTTTAAAGGACTTTGATAGCATATGAAAAAAAGCTGAAAAAACGAAAAATTAAAATTTGCTTCCTAGAAGCAAGTACAAAACACCCAAATTTAAAAGAGAATTGTGACTTAAAAGTATCCTTACTTGTATTCTCCGCTTCTTTGGCTCGGAATCAATACCAAAATATTTAAAGTAAAGACAAAATCTTTGGAACCGGGCATCCTTTTTTTCAGTATAATCTTCTATAGTATAAACTAAACCTGCAAAAAAGCTCTCATATATATGTATGTATCACCCGATTTTCACAAATTTTGAATAACACTTGTTAATTAATACGATTATTTATTAATTAACCAATGATATTCCAATTTAAAAATTAGTTGTATTTCCCGATCCTATTTAGACTTATAGCTCTTACATAATTATATTGCCTGAATTTCACAAATTTGGCTACATTACCAACACTAACTGAGCGATTTCCTTCCTATTAATAACGGATTCAATATCAGTGGCCTACTAACCCTATAGGTGCAAAATGTGGCAGCCCGATGTATCAGGCTCACTTAGACTATTCAGTCCATTGTGATACCACATTGGTGAACTTCTCTCTTATCACTGAGTGCTGCCCGATTCCATGTTAAGCTCAATGACAAGGGACCTCCTTTTTATAGCCGAGTCCGAACGGCGTTCCACATTGCAGTGAAACCACTTAGAGAAGCGTTGAAACCCTCAGAAATGTCACCAGCATTACTGAGCTGGGATAATCCACCGCTGAAAAACTTTTTGGTGTTCGGTCGAAGCAGGAATCGAACCCACGACCTTGTGTATGCAAGGCGGGCATGCTAACCATTACACCACGGTGGCTCCCCGTATAGCTCTTAATATCAGGCGTTTCTGGTGAGATTGAGGTAAAGGTCTCCTTAATTTTCTTAACACAAGTGTAGCTCATAATATCAGGCATTTCAATTCACTTTAGATAAACTCTCATAAACATGCACCCCTTAATTTTCTTAAATAAAGACATATTTCAATCACACCCCACAGGTTTAATAATTATATTGTCGGCCCGCCCACTTTGGGAAACACATAACCTGGCAACATTGTACTTAAGTCATTTGTGTAGAACTCAAAATTAAGTTTTTAGAATAAACAAGTAAATACGGCCGTAAGTTCGGCCAGGCCGAATCTTATGTACCCTCCACCATGGATTGCGTAGGAACTTCTACTAAAGGCTGTCATCCACAATCGAATTACTTGGGTTGCGATAACACTTGCCGATGGCAAGGTATCGTAAAACTTTTTAACACTGTCTTCTAAATTGTAAGTTAGCCCATACGGGGTATATATTAAACAAAAAAAGGCCGATTAAATACGTATATAATCTAGTTTGACAAAATTTTCTATAGAAATAAAATTTTGACAAAATTTTCTATAGAAATGAAACCTTGACAAAATTTTCTATAGAAATAAAATTTTGACAAAATTTTCTATAGAAATAAAAATTTGACAAAATTTTCTATAGAAATAAAAACTTGACAAAATTTTCTATAGAAATAAAATGTTGACAAAATTTTCTATGGAAGTAAAATGTTGACAACATTTTCTATAGCAATACAATTTTGACAAAAATTTCTATAGAAATAAAATGTTGACAAAATTTTGTATAGAAATGAAATTTTGACAAAATTTTGTATAGAAATAAAATGTTGACAAAATTTTCTACAGAAATAAATTTTTTACAAAATTTTCTATAGAAATAAAATTTTGACAAACATTTCTATAGAAATAAACTTTTGACAAAACTTTCTATAGAAATGAAATTTTAACAAAATTTTCTATAGTAATAAAATTTGACAAAATTTTCTATGGAAATAAAGTTTTGGTAGATTACAAAATTTTCTATAGAAATAAAATTTTGACAAAATTTTCTATGGAAATAAAATTTTGACAAACATTTGTATAGAAATAAACTTTTGACAAAACTTTGTATACCCGGGTAAAAATTGAGAGATCTAATCATGTCTAATAATATCAAAGTATATATAATTATATCTGCTCAGATATGATTGTAGATATAAATAGATCTACGGAGATATGTTATGTATAGTGTTATATATGATTAGATCCGATTCAAGATCTCATTATATATGTTGTTATATCTATTTATATCAGTCATATCTGGTAAGATCTAATTGTATATCTTTATATATGACATCATATCTAATTATATATACTATATATAGCTCCATATCTAATTATATATATCGCATTAAATCATGAACCAGGATAAAAAAATATTTGTATATGTTGGTGTTTAAAAATAATGTGTTTGTTACGAGAATATTAACTTGATTACAAACACGTATGTTTGGTCGCACATCAAAACAAGTGGTTATATGTTGTGACAGTTTCAAGAAACCCTTTTAAATATCACTTTGAAGTGTCTTCATAAAATGCTTAACTTTCAGACACAACTGTCTTTTTGTTTTCAAAAATGTCACCCCATAACTATCACCATTAGCAACGCCTGTTGTTATTAAATTTGAAAAAAAAATATATATCAAATATTTGATAATTCGAGTTTGATATTTCATTTCATATAAAACTCGAATGTCTTCTCATTTTTTGAGGAAGATAAAAGAGTAAGAGAAGCTGTGATAAGGTAAGTTTATTGTTTTGTTGCTATTTTTATATATTGAATATTCTCTCTTTTTTAGGAGGATGAAGTTGTGGTAGTCCAGGAAAAGATTAAAAGGAGACAGTGAAGCAACGTAAAGATTTGTGACCAGGCCATATCCGAAGTTGTGATAGAAGGAAGTATTATCCAATATCAAAAAGAATACAAATTTGGAGATAATTTGCATTGCGAACCGGATACATTCCCGTGCAATTATTCATAGTATGGTATTTGGGGCTTCGCACAAACCATTCAATATAGCGTTGGTTTAAATCATTGGGTATGAGATGCAAATTTTGGTAAGTATATGTATTATTTGCAAATATATCTTTAAATAAACTGATAATTCTTCTGTATATTTTATATTTTTTAAAGTTTTCATTCCGAGCAGCCAAATGAAGGAATTGCGAGACTCATTTAAAGAACTGTTTGCAGAGAGTAATGTACTAATGCCTTGGGAAATTTAAATGCCAGAGCCCTTGGTGGCTATGTATATATATTTTGTTTTTGTTTTTTTCTTTTTTAATTGTTAGACTTTTATACCTAGACATGTATAATGTACATATGTTTGGTCCAACTTATAATATTAAATACTCTTCTCATTATAAAACCATAAAATAAATATTTTTTATTAATTACTGTAATCTCACTAATTTTGGAAATTTGTAGATAAAATTATATATAATTAGATATATTAACATCTAATTATATCAAATTAGATATAGTTAGATGTGGGCCAAATTTGAGATCTGGTCAGATCTAATTCCTTTAGAATTAGATCTGATCAGATATTACCATTTTTCGGATCTGTCCAGATCTGCCTACATATACTACCATATCTAATCAGATATGGCAGGAGATCTAATAATATCTGGCTAGATCCACCAATTTTTACACGGGTAGAAATGAAATTTTGACAAAACTTTCTATAGTAATAAAATTTGACAAAATTTTCTATGGAAATAAAGTTTTGGTAGATTATTTTTGGCGATATGGACCAATTTTTGTGTAATAAGTCATCGGCTATATATAACTAAAGACCGATATGGACCAATTTTTACATGGCTGTTAGAGGCCATATATTGAGAAAATGTACCAAATTTCAACCGTATCGGCTGACTTTTGCTCCTCCAAGAGGTTCCGGACGTCAAATCTGGGGACGGTTTATATGGGAACTATATATAATTATGGACCGATATGGACCAATTTTTGCATGGTTGTTAGAGACCATATACTAACACCATGTACCAAATTTCAACTGGATCGGATGAATTTTGCTCTTCCAAGAGGCTCCGGAGGTCAAATCTGGGGATCGGTTTATATGGGGGCTATATATAATTATGGACCGATATGGACCAATTTTTGCATGGTTATTAGAGGCCGTAAACTAACATCAGGTACCAAATTTCAACCGCATCGGATGAATTTTGCCCCTCCAAGAGGCTCCGGAGGTCAAATCTGGGGATCGGTTTATATGGGGGCTATATATAATTATGGACCGATATGGACCAATTTTTGCATGGTTGTTAAAAACCGTATACTAAGACCACGTACTAAATTTCAACCGGATCGGATGAATTTTGCTCCTCCAAGAGGCTCCGGTGGACAAATCTGGGGATCGGTTTATATGGGAGCTATATATAATTATGGACCGATATGGACCAATTTTTGCATGGTTGTTAGAGGCCGTATACTAACATCAGGTACCAAATTTCAACCGGATCGGATGAATTTTGCCCATCCAAAAGTCTCCGGAGGTCAAATCTGGGGATCGGTTTATATGGGGGCTATATATAATAATGGACCGATATGGACCAATTTTTGCATGGTTGTTAGAGACCATATACTAACATCAGGTACCAAATTTCAATCGGATCGGATGAATTTTGCCCCTCCAAGAGGCTCCGGAGGTCAAATCTGGGGATCGGTTTATATGGGGGTTATATATAATTATGGACCGATATGGACCAATTTTTGTATGGTTGTTAGATACCGTATACTAAGACCACGTACCAAATTTCAACCGGATCGGACGAATTTCGCTGCTCTGGGAGGCTCCCCAAGCCAAATTTGGTAATCGGTTTATATGGGGGCTATACGTAAACGTGGTCCGATATGGCCCAT